>NC_056732.1:572965083-573087583 GCF_019279795.1 Protopterus annectens
GCCTCTACGGTGCCCTTCCTTGTTCCTTTTGTGTTATTGTTTTTCTCCCTCATCACTCACTAATTCTTCATTGTGTCATCAGAATGTCTGCCACAGTTCTTAGCCCATTCCTCCAATTTTCTTGTCTGCTTTTTTGTGCATTACCAGAGTACTTTAATTAATTGCAGTGGTCATACATATTCTGTGATTCATTGAGAGGGTACATTAGTGCCATCTTTACTTCTCAGTACCTTCATTAGTTGTAATTTATTCAGCTGTGCTTTGACTTTCACTCTGTAAAGCTGCGTACTTTTTGTAGTTATAGTTGGGGAGAGACATACTACACTGAGTGGTATCAACAACACGAGGAAACCAAATTCTGTTTTAGGTTCATAGGTACTTACTAGACTATTGATGTGTGAGGATCTTATGAAGCCTTGCCTAGCCTTACATTCCTATGGTTGTTTTTAGCCCTTATATTTTGCATACGAATAACCCATAGGTAGGTAGAACAAGGATATGTTTGGATATTTACTTGTTGCTCCTAAATACAAGGGACGTAGTTACAAAACTTGGGGGTGAATTTGAGGTTTCCCATCAGTTTGTCCAAATTACATTTGAATAGAGAAAGAGTACAGGTGGCAGTCTGGGGTAACATCAGAGGCCCTTGGGAACTTTTTCAGGATGAGCTTTAGAATCAAGATGTAAAGTATGAATGTACGGAGCACTGCAAGGGGCCCAGCACATTGGGTTAGCCTGATATGTGGTACCGTGGTGTGTGTGGCTGTAGGAAATGTGACAACAAGAGAGAAAAAAATTGCTGAGCTGCGGATAACATAAGAGGAAATTGAAACAGTTGCACATTGCAGAAGAACTCTAAAATCACATTCGCAAATTCATCCAGCAACATGCTGGTGCACTTGCATGCACACACACACAAATACATTCACTCACACACATAACTTATCAGGTAAATGCAGTGTACAGCAGTAACAGAAATGGGGTATTGTTGTTATAATAAACACGTGGCTTACTTGGATCGTATTCACCATGTCCATGTACCATGCCTCAGGAAAGGCACAGCTGAGTTTTTCTAGCTTGGTGGTAATCGGATCCTTATATTTCACGCTTCTTAGGGAACTGTTGACCCTGTTGCATATCACTTTTGTGTGCATGCGTGCATGTGAACTTGTATGTTGCCAGAAGTGTTTACTCAATGCAGAATGAGAAATCACTGTTCTCGGGCAACCATGGTGCAATTTTAAATGAAGCTTATGTTATATCAAAAGGCATTCTGCACATTATGCTTTATGCTCTACAGACACTGTCATGAACACATTGTACCATGGTGTGATGGCTAGACATATCTTATAAAATGCACTGACAGAAACTGCTACCATGTGTAAGTCCCTCAAGCACTTGTGCAGAAAAGGTGACAGCTTTATTGATGTAGTAGATCAGTAGAAGACAAGAGTTCTTAATTAACAAAATAAAGTTCAGTAACAACTCATTAATAACACATTGTCAATTATTCCATCACTCAACTGTTGAAAATGTAGTTGCAGCTTTTATGCAAAATACTTCAAGAGCCGTTATTTAAATATTCTGCATTATTAGAATTGGTAACAATAAATTAAAAACTCAGATTTGACGAGGAAGTATGGAATGCTTTTCTGTGCTGTGCAGTGCCATAACAAAGTAAAAGATAAAAAAAGAAAATACTAAACAAACCAAAAAAGGAGGAAAAAAGTAAAAGGAACTAGATTCATTTTCTGAGTCGCATAAAAGACTTGTGTATGCTATGTAATATTGCAGTCTATATGCTAGCAAGGTTTATAAACTGAATTCCACTAATCATGTGTTGTGAACTGTGACCATTAGGGCTCAAACTGTGCTGTGTCAGGCATGCATTGCATTGTCTGCCACGTGTAGCAAGCACATACCAGAGAGATTACCGACTGCAAAATGAAAAGCACAGCACTGCAGACTATGTGCCTTGTGAAACCAGTGACTACATATGTGAACTATCTGTTGTGACATGTCCTGTGCATGTGTTTTGTGGGATGACCTGTCATGATGCTGGTGGAAATGGTCACTAGTGTACCTACCACAAATGTGTGATTATCATTTTTTGCCTGTGTGTCTAATTGTATTAGATGTAAACATGGCCCATACCTAGAAGATTTGCAAACCTGTCATGGACTTTGGATAGCTACTTTTGAACCACTGGTGCAAAGGAGGGCATTCTAACTTGGTTATAACCTCAGTTGTTCTGATACCACTTCCATCAGTGTCAAAGCAATTACTCAGCAGTTAGCAGATCAGAAAAACTGTCAATAATATGAGGCTAAATTTAGGAATCCAAGATTGTATTATTTATGTGTGATGATGGATTCATAGACATGCAGAAACGCACATACTTAATCAGACATTCACACATTCTTGTATGTGATTAAAAAGTTTTAGCACCCTGTAGGGAAGTGGCAACGTTCAATTATCTACAGTTGTGCTTTTTGTAATTTCTGATGACTGGATATGTTGGTAGGCAAGTACTGCTGCTCAGGTAAGTGTCACTGAGCACTAGGTTACCATGGCGATCAGTGCTTGTGACTACCTTTTTTGTGTGGTTAATCTGCACTTATATCCCTGTAAACTCTCTCCTCTGAACACAGCTTTATACTCTGACTGTTAGCTTTCATGAGTTGTAGCCGATAGTGGTCTCTTGCATTAGTATATATGCTTTGCTTGTAGACTCCTACATTATTTTCAGGACATAACCAATGTGGTACATACTTCATTGGGTTTTGTGAACTGCACTGAGCTGGGATATGCATCTTGTTGTATGTCCTGACCCTAAGTGTTATGAACAATGTGTATGAATACCTTCCATGTAACTTAACAAAATGACATAAACCATGGTAAAAGAGGAATGTACCATGTGTGAGTATAGGTCATGCTGGAATGTATGCATGTCTAGATTATGTTTAATTACTCGTTTCTTCTTAAGGACCACACCACTTTAGGAGTATCAGTACCTGTAAAACCCATACTTGCCATCCAGTGACTAGCATAGAATAAGCTGATGTGCAGTAAAGTCCGCATTGTGACGTAGCACATGTGCATAATGTATGCTACCAGACTGGGAGTTATTGTTAAGACTTTTGGATTCCTGGCTATTGTGTACCACAAGTACTGCAGGTCTGGCTTGTTGCAGGAATAGTCTGCTCTGTGATGTTAATAATAACTAATGGAACCATATTCCAGTAGTGTAGAAGCTACAAGCCAAACTCTGCCAGATGAATGGTTTTTTTTTTTTCTGTAGAGAACAGAACCGTTTCAATTGTGCTACATTAGGTTCTCAGTGAAGCAGGTCTGTTAAAGGAGTTGACCTGAGATAGCCTTTCAGACGTTATTTAAGGTCATTGGCATACCTTTTAATCACTGCCTTGGTTTGCAGGTGCTGTTATCTTGTGTTCAGACACTTGCAATTTATTTGCTGTTGTGAATTCTGTTGATGTTTGTTTTCCTTCACAGACTAGTTTGCCCAGTGCTTCTGGACATTCAGGATAGTATCCTTTTAATACAACATTTTATACTGTTGTCCCCAAAATTATTCAGTATTATAAAAAACAGGAATCAGACAGACTACACAATATAAAGACTGGAAAAAAAGAGTTAAAAGAATGAGACGTTTAGGAGCAACAGGACAAGACCAATGTGTGCATCTCAAAAAAATGTTTTTCCATGTCTTCTAGGAGCATTATTGCTCTACTGTGATTTACTTTGCTGGCCTTTTCCTAAAAATTGTTGTAGTTTTCTATCATGTACAAGTACTACATTCTGTCTTGTTAGAATGTGGATGGCATGTTTTACTAGAGTACATAATGTGCTGTTAGCTGTCTGCTAGGCTCAATTAATCTGGTTTGCAGATCATGTAACCTCTCCCAATTTAGAAAGCAGAACAATCATCTGAGCACTTCAGATGAGATTGCAGTTAGAAACCCTGCATGACCTGGTGCTTTTGTAAATATGCTCTGAGTGTGCTGTGTACATGCTTGTTTTTCTTTTTTTTTTTTTTTCTTTTTAATATAGTTTATTTGTTTACATGATTTAGATTACCTGGTAGGTCCTTCTGGGTGATGCCCTCGGGGAACAGGGCATCAAGAAATCAAGAATGTAGTTTGGAACTCATACAAGTGAGTTGGGATTCCTAGAAATGTGCTGCACTGGTGCAAAGCTTGCTTAGCTTGGTGGCCCTGTGCGATAGCATAGCCAGTAAGTAAATATCCAAAGCGAGACAGGCAGTACCATTCTGTAGAAAGCTGTGCCTAGTGTACATGAGTGAGCAGTGCAACAAATATGTAAGTGGGGATATCCTTGTTGTGAAGTACACAGAAAAGCAAGACAGAAACCATAGATTGACCATGTACTACCTTGTGTGAACCTTGTTAGAACTAAAAATGTAATTTCACACACTCCTGCTTCTCAAGATAAAACAGAATATATACAGGCTATGCAACGTCTCTCAGCAGAGCAGCATAAAGCTGTAGATATAGCAGAATAGCTATACAGTAACTGCAGTGCTATGGCACATATACAGACACTGGTCAGTTGCATGAAAGAAAAGGAGAGGCTGCATAGCAAAGCTGGAAAATGGGGAAGTAGCAAACAGAGGGACACACGGATGGATAACATGTAGGAGTGTACCCTTTTTGTGTAGAGAGAAGGGAAGATGGATAAGGATGAAAGGAAAAAAAGGGGAAAGAAAAAGATGGCAGTTTGATGGATGTGGATATACACACAATAGGACGGAGAGGCACTAAGGTGCAATGAACACAGACAAATGGCCTACAAATGATGATGAGGAAGAGTTGGATAATACATGGGGTGTGATACAAAAGGAAGGGATCCAACTATTCTGAGGTTAGGGGCAGTTGCATGTCGCAGCCGCATGACATCCAGTACCTCAGCCCCAAGGAAATCCATGTGATCCACCACCAAATAATGGATCAGAGTGTCCGGTTATGCAGGCCACACCCTTCTCTGGAGGCCTGATGGTCAGTGATGGCTGATTGGGTGAGTGAATCTGCAGTCCAGTCCAAGAGGCTATCCATGTGGACCGTGTATCTGCCTAGTACTCTCTTCAACTTACCTTCTACTACCCTTTTTGGCTGTAGCTAAGCCACCTTAGGCAATGGTACCAAGCTTCCTACTGACAGCAGGGTCAGGACCCCCTCCCAGTGTGTCACTCCCTGCCTCATCACCTTCACCCTCCTCGGTTACAGTCTTAGCAAGAGTGGCCATATTTGAGCTGCATGCTGATCATATCTATTCTAGCCTACAGGGAGTTGACTCGGTGTGAAGTTTGCCAGAAGTGAACCTATTGTGTGAATGAACTTGATATATTTAAAACACATGTCAGCATCTAGCAGTAGAACTAACCTTGTCTAGCTGTTAATATCCCATGCATCCTGCAGTTATTGATATGTTTCTCGTCTTAGTCTGCTCATGCTGAAAAAAAGGTTCAAATCAGAGAAAACTGTGACGGGTGTAAAACAAGATGCCAGAGCACCATGGGTGGCCTACACTCCTATAGTTATATGTTGTAGTAGCTGCATCTCAGAGAGCAGACCGGTGTCAGTCCCCTCCTATACTTACATTAATGCACTTACACAGAAATCTTGCCCTGGTACATACATGTGGGGACACTCAAAGTAGTGTGCATGCACCCTGTTGTTGGATAGTATAAACCCATTAGTCCTTGAAGAATCCATGATAAATGTAGTTGGCAGTTCTCTCTACATGCCTTCAATACCTACACATGATGTAGAAGCAACACAGTAGCTGGTACACCTGTGTTTTGCAGAATGAGTTAAGACCTGCCAGTAGGAAAAACAGTTCTTCGTACGTGCTTATAAAAACTGACAATGCATTCCATTTAAAATACTATTCTGGACATTGTTGCCTAGCCTCCTCCTCCTAAACATGTAGATCATTTTGGTGATGGTGTTGCAGATCATACCTATTCCTACACTCTTCTGTCCTGGAAATGCGTGGCTGAGGTCAACACCTCAACTATGTCATACCAGGCAACAGCTTTATGGAATGGACAAATGTAGAGCCTAGTGGCCACTCAATGAAGAAGATAGAGCATTTTTTGCTGTGTTTATGTGATATGCAGGTGCTGTCCACTGAATGCTTGCAGAGGTAGTCACTGCCATTCAAAAGTCCTCTGAATGTGGTGGCATGCTTCTGAGGAGCAAAGTGGTGCCTGTGAATTCAGTGTATGAGGAACAAAGTGGTACCTGTGAATTCAGCATATGATGGGTAAAATGGTACTTGTTAATTCAGCATGTGAGGAATAAAATGATGCTCGTGAATTCAGCATATAACTGATAAAATGGTACCTGTGAATTCAGCATATGAGTGGTAAAACGGTACCTGAGATTCAGCATATGACTGGTAAAATGGTATCTGTGAATTCAGCCTATGACTGGTAAAATGGTACTTGTAAATTCAGTATGAGAGGAATAAAATGGTACCTGTGAATTCAGCATATGAGTGGTAAAACGGTACCTGAGATTCAGCATATGGCTGGTAAAATAGTATCTGTGAATTCAGCATATGACTGGTAAAATGGTACTTGTAAATTCAGTATGAGAGGAATAAAATGGTACCTCTGAATTCAGCATATAACTGGTAAAATGGTACCTGTGAATTCAGCATATGAATGGTAAAACGGTACCTGAGATTCAGCATATGACTGGTAAAATGGTACTTGTAAATTCAGTATGAGCGGAATAAAATGGTACCTGTGAATTCAGCCTGGGCAGTGCAGCTTGCAGCTGAGTGAAGCATAATGGGTGTACTTGTGCAGGTCTCTAGCTTACATGCAAGGCCATGTGATGTTAGATGCAAGCCTGAGCACTAAGCTGTGCTTCATGCTGCAGATTTCCTGCAGGGAAATAAAGTGATTCTTGGATATTAATGGCACCTGGCCTGATTTGACTGCCTGTTGTGCAAACAGGTATAAAATTGCATATTGGTGCAGTGGTATCATCTCCTCACAGCAAGAGGTTCTCTGATTCGATTCTCGGCTGGAGTGCCTTCTGTGCAGAGTCTGCATGTCCTCCCTGAGCTCGTGTGGGTTTCCTCTGGGTGCTTCGGTTTCCTCCCACATTACAAAGACATGCATCTGGAGCGTTTCTCCCTGGGCCTCCAATGAAAATGGGCTTTGTTTCAAGTCGGACTTTCCCGGTAAACAAATGTAAAATAAAATAAATAAATAAAGGCAGCTCAGAGGAGATGTACAGTGCTTTGTCTGCTTTCCTAAGAATGTGTCCTTGTACAGGTATTAAGTATGCATAAGCTTGACATCAAAGTGTGTACTTACATTTGTCATGTGTTAGTATGTAACACTGGCACATGGAAGCCCATGTTATCAGGACAGCCTGTCCCTGTACGTGCATGCCACTTCTTACTGCGATGATATACCCTGTCTTCAGTATGTAGTTGCCCATAGTGTTGACTACAGCACTGCTGCACCTATACCTGCATATCCCTCCAACTGCAGTACAGTATAGCTGTGTAACTTTTTTCCCCCATTGTTGGTACCAGGGATGACTGGTCTCCTCTATACACCTATAGGTTCTAACAAAGTGGATAGGCCCTGTAGGATATCCATGTATACCACTGTGTAGCATATACCAGCTGTATATGCTCCCATCTTTCCCTCTATAGGACATATCCCAATGGTTGTCCCCTTCTTCTCTATATAGTATTCTATACTCGGGTTACCCGAGTGCCTGTCATCCTACTAGCCTCAGCAATGTACAGTCATAACCATATCTCTTTGTATTCCTAGGTATCTTGTCAAAGGAAATGCTACCTCTTAAACCTCATTAATTTCATTGGAAAGGTAGGTAAACAGAAACAGTGGATAATGGTTTTGTGGTACATGCATCTAGGCCTTTGACACTGTTCCCTATGCAGACATTATTGACAGACTTGTAAATCTGAATGTAAATCCTAATGTTATGCATTGGATAGCTACCGGTTGTCTGACAGACCCCATGTGATTGTTGTTGCAGGTGCCAGTTCTGAAAGCAAAAAAAGTTACCAGTGGTGTACCATAGGCTTCAGTGATGGGCATTCTCCTATTTGGCTTCTGTTTTTCAGACCCTCAGGCTAACACTCATGGCCTATGGTTACATAAGTTTGAAAATTACTGTGAATTGAGTGCTGCTATTCGTTCTTTAACTCACAGTTGTTCCAACATAGGTTAGGCCATGTTAACAATGGTGCAAGGACAATGGTCTCAAATTAACTGTGGAAAAAGTGTAGCATAGTTCATTTTGGTAAACAAAACATCTTCACATATCATATGGGTGACACATCCCACACTGATGTAAGGGATCTAAACATTTTTGTTGATAATTCCTTATTGTGTGATCGTCATGTCTCCACAGTAACTCAGAAAGCCTTCCCTCTGGCTTGTCTAGTTTCCAAAATCATCTCCACTAGATCCCATGAAGTCTCAATCCCCCTTCAGTCATATCTCATCACATCCATTATTTAATATAATGCACCTTTTGATATCCATTTGTCTAAACATATCACTCAACTTGCAAAGTCTCATAACTAAAAAGATCAGTGGCTTCAAAAATCTTATTAGGACAGACTGGCAACCCTTTCTCTCTCTCTCTGTTTTTGTCTCTGTCTCTCTTTCTGTCGCTCCTTCTCTGTCTCTCTCTCTCTCTTTCTCTGCTCAGTGTGTTATAGACTCCTACTTGAATGTGTGTCTATCCTTTCAAGCTATGAAAGATCCAGCCCTTTTTGACCTCCTATCATCCTATTCCTTCACAGAACAAACTCAGTAGTGTACCTAGGGTGGGGCGAGACAGGCAACTGCCCCAGGTGAAAAATATGTGTGTGTGAGTGGGAGGGGGGGCACGATCAGTAAAAAAAAAAATTCTTAACTAAAACTCGAACGCAGTGCAGCTCCATGAAGGTATAAATTATAGCAACTCTTTGCTACATTTGTATCAATCAATTTGCTACAGTTTATAGCAAGAATAAATTATTATTATTTTTAATAAAATGGAGGAGGGATGAGGGCAGGACACAGAAACAGGACCTGAATGGCTAGGCAGGAGGGAGGGAGTGTTCTTTTTTTTGCTCTTCAATGGAAGAGGTGTAGCGATCGGCTTAATACAGTAATAGTGTGTTTTATTTTCTCTTCACTTGAATAGCTGAGGTGGTGGGTCACTGGTTCATCTTACCAGCATAGGGTGGTAGTTGAGCCAGCATATGCCTCTGAACTAATGGTACCTCAAGTACCCTTTTAAGGGAATACAACCTTCATCAGCAGATAAATAAGACATGCTGGCATGATAGATTCATAATCTAGCATATCCCTAAGCTCTGGAACAAAGTTCTACTACATGGGAACAGAATGACACCCTTTCTAACTGTACAATAAACCTAGATAATTGGATAGGCAGCCTCAAATTCTCCTCTGGTCTGTCTTGCAATGCTCTCCTTGAGGCTAAAGGGAACTTTTTCATAGAGGCTTCTTTTAGGCTTATAACGGTTTGATGGCTGATTGCCTAGTACTTATCTAGGAATCTGTGAATCTATATGTGTGGATGTTAAAGTAAATGGCAGAGGATAGACAGTTTCAGCCGAGCTGAAAATTAAGTCATGTTACAAAGCAATCGAGACCCGTGAGTGTAGTCTGTTTGGGACAGGAGATGCAGACCAGCCTTTATGGAACTGGATGTAGTAGTTACTGGCCAATCATATCATTGTTGTGGGTGGGTGGAATCGCACACTATAGCAATGTGTAAGCATGTCATTGACAGGCTATGCCATGCCAAGGAAAGGGCATGTTCTGTAGTGTTTGAGAAGTTGGGCTAAGCATAGAGAGAAAAACCACCCAGGAGCAGCAAGTTAAAAGGTCTGGTGGAATTTCTGATATCCCTACAGGAAGGTAATAGTCCTGGGGTCATTCCTATCAGAGTGGACATTGGTTGAACCAACCTCTATGTATATTGGTGAACCAATGTATATTGGTGAATGATGCATAAGATTAGGGACATGTCCAGTAGATTTCAGACCAGCACCATTGCAGACATGTAGAGTAAGCTAACCACACTATTCACAGCCTGTGTTTTATCACTGGAACATCAGGTATCAGGGTGCATTAGGATAGCAGTGGAGGTAGGTTGAGATTGTTTGATACATCTTACATGGTTGCCCTTAGCATCCATACCACAGCAGTATTACAAGTATGCATTCTCATTCTGCTGTGTCTTATTCATGTATTCAGAGGACAGAACACTGTTACAGTGACAACTATAGAGGCAAGGGTAGGGCAATACATTGATGTTGGCACCCATGCGGGGACTGATGATGATGATGAGACACATGTACTTCAGTCACAGTCAAATGAAATTGTGACATTTTCTTTCTCAAGCCTCGATGGACATCCACCCACAGTAGATTGTGGCCTCACTCACAGATCATCCAGAGTCCATAAATTGTAGTATTTACCATCTTGAGGTGGGGTGGGGGCCTGGCTAGGAGCATCAGCTATGCTCCCCATGTGGCTGCCCTACCAGTTAAGCACACTGTGTCCATTGTGCAGACTCACCATAGCTTTACCTCAAAGAGCTGCCTGATACCATTTTGTATCTTTGGTGACATCTGACAAGCAGGTAGCACTGAGCATTAGCAGGTGTGCCAGACAGCCAACTAGGTACATTGTGGAGCTACCACATCTAACATGGAGATGATTGCTGTGCTGCCCAGCATTGGCAGCTGCTCCATGAGGATATGAGTCTAGGGTCACTGCAATGACTGGCATTATGAAGGCTGTTGTGGCATAGACTGCAGTCATACCTCCATGTGGATGATTGCCAATGCCACTAACAGCGCCCAAGATGACAATGTTGTCTGAGGTCAGGGTAGACTACATACTATGTTGGCTTTCGGTCGTTTGTCTCTAACGTAGATGATAAGAAGGCCGGGGTTTTCATTTAGATACTTTAATACATAGAAACACATCAGGATGGATAGCAGCATCATTAAATATGAACAAACTAGTTAACAGACAGACCATACATACATACATACATGCTTACATTTCAATAGCTTACTACAAAATGCCAGTCATGCTTGCACATGCTCAGTATTTATACACTTGTACAAGCCCTTGGATAGCTTCTTAAATGTATATACACACACATTGATCTACAGTGGCTGTGTTTGAGGTCAAGTTAGGATACATACCATGATGGCAGTGTTGTCTGAAGTGAGGATAGTACACATACCATGGTGGTTTTGTAGGAAGACCATCACAAGTACAGAGTCCTAGTCCTCCCTCATGTCAAGCAATGTATAACACGCTATTACTTCTGTGTGGCAATAATACCCAGCCTCCATTGGCAAAACTCCTGACCAGCAGACTCCAAGTCATGGTCCCACAGTCACACACCATCCTTGCCATGGAAGGCCCCAAGGTGCAGCAGGCTAGTAAAGTGGTCATAGGTCACAGTCATATAGCAGAACCCATGAGCATCAAAGGAGGAGGAAGTAATCTCTGCCTCCACATACATGCTGTTATCCTCTACTGTTTGTGTTGATAGTCATATGTCATTGTGTCCTTACCAAACTCAAGATTCATGCGATCAGATTCTACCACACAGCCTAAATGAATACAGGAATAGAATAAATCACTTGAGAAATATTTTAGTTTTAACTTCTGCCCTTGTTGTAGTTACCTGACTATGTAAATAGTCTTAATATTTTAGTCAAAATGTGATTTAGGTTATTAAAAATGTAAATTTTTATGCTGAGAACAAGATGGAAGTGTGGAAATTGTGGAAAATTGAGGGCATAATTTTGCAATGGCCCTGTTAATGAGCTAGTTGCAGTGATTTGCATGTCATATGCTGTACAGAGGTTTTAGAGAATGTTTGAATTTAACTGTGGAAGTTACACTATATAACATATTTATGTGTTATTTATTCAGCTTCTTGATATGACATAGTGTAAAAGTGGTGAAATATCTCCCAGAAATGAAAACTGCATCCTCAGAAGTGAAGAAATACATAGTTGCTTATATGGACCCAGTATCTGCCAAATCACACACACACTCAAGTCATTACATCACAGTTACCAGTATGATTCCATCACAGTCCATGCAGGTGTAAATGACCTGTGACGCAGCTCCCTGGGATATATGAAGAGAGACATTATGGAGCTTTCAGACTGTGTCTCAGGCTGGTATGAGCCTGGCACTGAGCAGCATATTACCATCACTGAGGATGATATCACAATATGAGCAAAAAATGATTGACTTCAACATCTGGCTGTCTTTCTGGTATCATTCAAAGGGGATCCAATATTTGTCATCTTGGAAGGACATGTTTAGCAAACCATGTTACTTTGCTTGCCAGTGATGTTCTACACCTTTCCCCTTTTGAGTACTGTCTAAACCCCCCCCCCCCATAGTGCCATTTTTAGGCAATGCCAAATTGACAAACCTACCAGCATAGCGAAATCAACTCAACTAAACCTCCAAGGCAAATTACCTTTTATTAAGTGATAGTTTGTCAAAATTCTATGCCTCTCCAAACCCCGAGAACACAGGCTATGTACCTACCAGAAATAAACCAAAGACTAGCCCTAGAAACAAACTACCCCATTGGCATCCCAAATTAAACAGGATACACAATAAAAGGGAAAAAATTATGGCAAAAATCAGGAAGAGTAATTCCATAAAGGTAAAAAGCTCTCCCATCAAGCTAAATAGACAACAAGAGGGATAATTAAGTCAAGCAAAATAAACTTTGAGGTTAAGATAGCATCCCAGGTGAATGATAACATTAAGGCCTACTTCAGCTGTGCTAGAAATAGGGGAGCACGCAGTAATGTGCTGAACTGATGATTAATGGTGCCCTGTTCACCAAGCTTGGCTGTATAGCGTATCTGTTAGCAGACAAATTCAGTTCCAACTTCACCCCCTCTCTCCCACCGACCATCCACCCAAAAATACCATCAAACATAGCCCCTCCAACTATAACTAGGGAGCATGTGCTGGATGTGACTGTTAAAGGCAAGAACATTGTCTGAGTGGGCCCTGATAACATCCCAGGATGCCACCTGAACAGACTAAAATATGACTTATCATGACCCCTGAAGTCATTATTTAACTGTAGTCTTAAAACGAGCTTTGTGTCAACTGGATGGAGGACTGAGCAACAGTCATCCGCCTTCATAAGGGAAGACCTTCAACAGATCCTAGACTACAGAACCATTAGTCTGACTAGTTCATAGGTGTGTACTAGGGTAATGGCCCTGGGGCCTTTACAAGCCTAGCCCATAGAAGTGCCCTGGCATTGTGCTACCCGTCATTAATTCCCAGTGCCTCTATCAAGTAGAGCTACTGGAGTGATCCCCGGGGTGAACTTTCTGTTTCCCATCCGCTCATCAAGATTTCACTTGAAGAGGGTTAGTGAGGTGCTGTGCTTGACATGTATGGGAAGTCTATTCCAGAGCATGGGTAGTCTCTGGGTTATGAACCTGTCCCTCCAGCATGTTCTGTTGATTGTGGTAATGAGGTTGAGGTCTCTGGAGCACGTGGTGCAGAGATATTGGGATTTCGTTAGATGTAGCATTTTTAACAGTGCTGGGTCAGACTTGGCTTTGTAAGTCAAGCAGATATCGCTTCTTAGTAGACGATATGAGACAGAGAATAGCTGGAATTGTTTGAGTCTGTCCATGTAGGACATGTGTTTAAGGCCTAAGATCCTCTTTGTGAGGTACTTTTGTGGCCTCTCCAGCTGTTGCAGGTGGTCTAGTGAGATAAATGTCAAATGGGACATTACACTCTATGACTGGTCTAAAGAGGGAAGAGTAGAGAGAAATGATGACCTTTTTCTTCCTGGATGCAAAACTCTTGGTAATGACATGTGCCACATAGAAGGACTTTCTGACCACAGTGGCAATGTGGTGGTCAAAGGAGAGGTTGCTGTCAACCTGTGTCCCCAGATATCTTGTAACGCCTTCAGTGTTCAGTGGGATCCCATCGATGTGGTAATTAGTAGGAACTGAGTTTTTCCCAAAGAGGATGATGACGCATTTTTTGACATTAAGCTTAAGGCCATGGTTTCAAAACTAGTCATTGATCTTGGTGACGACTTTCTGTAGGATTTATACATCATTTGGGGAGTTAATAATGGCTCCCAGCTTGCAGCCATCTGTGAACTTTGTCAGCCATAGTCCCTCCGTGTTGGCCTGGACTTCTGAGAAGTAGATGCCAAACAGGAAAGAACCCAGGACCGATCCCTGTGGGACTCCACTCGTGACCAGACCTCCCAATCATACCGAATTACTCGGTATTTACCGAGTTTTGGGGTCCAAATGAAGGGGTGCCACGATTCCCGATTGGCACCCCTTCATTTCCGATTTTTTTGCTTTATTTATTTATTTATTTTTTAAAATCACGCTGTCGGAGCTGACGTCATCACGTGCGTGATGACGTCAGTGCCATCAGGGCTACCAGCCAGTTGGAATTGAGCTCAAGAGCTCACGTCATTATTTCCGACTGTCTGCGAGCGGGAATACAGCAGCAAGCAACCCTAATGGCAGTAATGTTTGTTTTATTTTTTTACAAGCTGGCTGCAAGCAGGAACCAGGAATACAGCAACAACGAGAATTACAGGGAGTCGCAGCAGTACTATCGGTTCGGTTTGGTTTTATATTTCCAAGCTGTAAGCAGCAGGCAGCGCAAGCGGGTAAACGTGGGACGGATAAAGCACCCGGTTAATTAGGTAAGAAACAAAGGTGTGTGTGTTTGTGTGTGTGTGTACAAATGCACAAATATACATAAATATTTCTGTATTGTACTGACTACTGATATTCATTTGAGAGTATAGTGTGTTCATATAATGTGTTTGTGTTCACACTATAGTCTCAAACGAATATCAGTACAATGCAGAAATATTTATGTATTTGCTTTTTCACTTGATGGCCTTGATAGTGCAGCTAAGTAGATGTTAGAGCAAATGGCAATTGGCTTTACTTGTGGAAACTAAGCAACCTTGAGAAGGTTGCTGATGTGGTTGTTGGGGAGTGTTTGAAGTCTTGTGCAGTGGAATGAAACTTTGGGCTGTTATTAGGCTATTTTTTGTATTCAAGAATTTGATTCTACTGTGTGGCTCTGAGTGGGTTGCTTAGTTGGACAATGCTGTGGGGCTTTTGGGGGCTAGAATAGTATCCTCTATGGTCTCTTCGACTGCATATCAGATTTTTTTGTATTAAGAGTTGAGAGCTATGGTGAGAAGTGAGAATACAATTTATATTCCCCCATTATTGGCTTTGTTGTTTATCCAGGTTTTTTGTGCTAAGAGTTTGAGAGAGCTATAGTGAGAAGTGAGAACTGAATTCACTAAATGATAGCCATTAAATTTCAGTCTTCCCATTTTTCAAGCTGCTGATTTAACACACTGGTATGTTGCACTGACTGTAGTATATAGGGTTCTGGTTTCAAGACTTGTCAGTAACGTGTATGGTGATAGCACAAAATTTTATTCTAGCAACTTTCCAAAATTATACAAGCAATGTTTAAAATGTGTCCCTGGTTTTTGACCCTTTGCCCCCCACCACCAAAAAAAACTTTATTTGAAAATAAGTGCAAGAAGCTGTGCAAGATGCCTATGGCTTACACTACTGTTCTGTTTATAGTTTGGGAGTGGAAGTAGACTTTTATGATAGAAATGTTCTGAATTGGGCAGTTTTGTAATTACTGGTTCATGCATTTTTTTCATTGCCTACAGTACAGCCTACTGGAAAAATATTCATTCAAACAAGAAATTTAAAATGCACTAACAAGTGTGCTGTATTATACAAGGAATATAACTTAATCAGGAAGGTGTATCAAAGAAAAGAACACATGTATGTCTCTTGTTTTGTGTGCAACGGACCAATGATTTGAAAACAGCCCAAAGGTAATCTTTATCCACCACTGGCCAGATGCATTTTCTTTGTATGTGGTGTGGGTTTCAGTGCTGTTTCACTGAAAGTGAGTTTCAAGGGCAGAGAAGTTTTAATGTCAAGTCTCTTTTCATTGTGAGACAGTATTGCTTTGTTTATCAAATGTCTGTCAGTGTTTGTGCATTGATGTGCTGCAAAATGTAAAAATAAAAATCCAAATAATCATTGATTGTAGACGTAAAGCAGTATGCACACAATAGTGCTTATGGTAAATGGGGCGAAATAGCCAGGTAATAGGACATTGGAATCTGGTGTCATATTTTGTTTGTTTTTCAGTTTGCGTTTGAAAGCTGGTATCCCAAAATTCCATCGGAGTGGGTGGGGTTACATAATTATGTATGCAAATTAGATGTTAATCAGCGTACAGATTTGTACCCATTTTTCATGGGCCTTGTCCAGATTTTTGATGTTTCCAGGTTGAGAGGTATGCTCGTGACTGGTCGGCAGTCTGACTTGGAGTCCACTACTTTCACACTGTGGGTTCTATCTGTGAGCCAATTTGCAACCAACCTAATGATATAGGGGTTGATGCCTAGTTTGGTGAGTTTATCAATAATTCCTGAGTGAGGAACCGTATCAAAGGCCTTGGCCAGATCGAGGTAGGCTGTATGAACTGCCTTACCTTCATCCACCGCTCTGGTGACTTGACTCAAAGAAGTCGACCAGGTTGAGCAGGCATGATCTATCCTTCACAAAACCAAATTGGATGGGATCTAGAGTTTGGAGATTCCCTATATCCTTGTTAATTAGGTCCATGATGATGTGCTCCATAGCCTTACATATCAGACTAGTCAGGCTAATGGGGTGATAATTACCAGGGTCTGTAGTCGCTCACCCTTTATGGAGAGGGATGACTCTAGGAGTGTGCCATTCGGTAGGGGCAAAGCCTGAGGTGAGGCTGTGAGATGTGGTGCCAGTTCACTTTGTAATTCATGTAGAACATAGCCAGGGATGTTGTTGGGTCCCATGGAAGCTGTATTCTTGGCCTTGGACAATGCAGCTTTAATCTGTGCTGCAGTAATGTTGGGTGCCTGGCATTCTTCCAGTATTGAGATTGGTCCTTTAGGGGAGGGAGAAAGGGGAAAAGTTGGCACTGAATCTGTCAGCCAGTATGTTGGCAATAACTGTTGGCTCAGTATAGGAGGTACCATTGTGCAGTGACTCAGAGCAAATCTGGATATTGCCATGGAGATTCTTGATATAACTATAGAAGGCTTTATGGTTGTTTTTAGTGTCTGCTGCAATTCTGCCTTCATAGCTGGCTTTGGAGGTTTTGATGAGAAATCTCAACTTTTTGTTGAGGCTAATAAGGGAATTTTTCCAGTCTTAGGATTTCACCTTTTTTTGCAACAGTTTATTCCTTCTGTTGTAGAGTTTACTAATGGCATGGGACCACTGTGTTCCTTTTTTTTTTGGAGGGGAGCATCTTAGTTTTGTTGGGTATGGTTAGTCTTATTTTCAAAGCCATGAAAAGAATTGTCATAGAAAGTATCATCAAGGACGTAGGAGACCTCCAGATACTGGAACCTTCCCAGTTTGGCTTTGACAAAGGAAGGTCATGCTTACTGAATCTGGCAGACTTCTTTGAAAAGGTCACTAAGGCAATGAGTGAGGGGAAGACTGTGCAGACTGCCTACCTAGATCTGGCTAAAGCATTTGATACAATACCCTACTCTGGCATTGTCAACAAACATACAGAACTAGGTATAAACCCCTTTATAACATGCTGGATAGCCAGCTGTCGCACTGATAGGACCCAGGAAGATAGAATCAGTGAGGCCACCTCCACTAAGAGGCTGGTCATCAGTGGAGTCCCCCAGGGCTCTGTTCTTTTACAAATCCTCTTATGCATCTACTTTGCAGATGTCAAAGTCAGTGTTAAAGACCTCTGGCTAATCACCTTTGCAGATGATTGCAAGCTGAGAGCTGTCATTGAGTCCCCCCAAGATGAGAACACCCTTCAGGAAGGTCTAACACAAACAAAACACTTGGTGCCAAAGCCATGGCTTAAAACCCAATACCAAATAATGCATTATAGTACCTTTTGGGTGTCCACCACCCCAGTTTACAACATCATCAATAAAAAACCCCCTAAAAGTTGATTCATTAGTCAGGCATCTGGGAAATCCTGTAGATAGTAACATAGTATTTGACCAACATATGTCCAAGGCAGTAAGAAAATCCTTCTGTGTTGCTCAGCTTATAACCAAGGGCATGGCATCTAGTTCCAGAGAGGTTATCGTACCACTGCACTCGGCCCTCATCAGACCCATCACAGAGTATAATGCCCCTTCTGTATGTACTAGACCAGACACATGGAGCAAATGGAATGTCCATAAACACACATGCTGGTTGCCTCAAAGCTCTTTCTCTTTACTTGATATCATATATACTTCTGAGACATGATCTTTGCTTGGCATAGAAGGCATTCCTGGACCCTGTTTTGATGATCCTTTAGCACATCCACAAAACAAACAAGCAGCATCAGAAGTAGTAGATTTAAAAGGCCTAAATTTTGCTTGTGACATAAATGAGACATGTTGGAAAGACAGACGTGTTTCTCAGAGAATTCCCATTCTCTGGAACAGGTTCCCATCCACTTGAAGCAGAGTTCCTCTGTATCCCCATTTAAGAGCAACTTGGACTAATGGATAGGTAATTTGAAATTCACCTGTGGTCTGATACCATATCTGTGTTGGACAGAGGCAATCAGTAAATAACCCTCTATATAAGTCAGATTTGTGGGTTACATGGCTTTGCTTGTAAGGGCCCTAGTGTTTATTAGTATACATCTATGAACATTTGACTTCAAGAGCAGCTGTAACTAGAACCAATTGTTTGTGTCTTTCGGCTTTTCCCGGTTAGGGGTCGCCACAGTGGAACTCCGGTCTGCTAATGATTGGTAGTTGATTTTTACGTGCTGAGTTACCAGCCCTGATGCACAACCTTCAACGAAGATATGCCCATTCACGCATGTCTCCATGCAGAAGACGCTTTTGCTGAGAATTGAACTGGACAGCATCTTACTGTGAGGCTACAATGCTACCGCAGCAGCACCACCGCGGGTCAAATGCCAAAAATGAAGTCCAACCAAAAAAAAAGTGTTTTTCACCAGATAATGGATTCGAAATTCATCTGCACAAAATCCAAGTCCCTTCACCATAAAAGCTAATTTTGTTTATTATTAAGAAACATATAACAGACTTGGCACTTTTGTCCCACAAACATAGGGAACTTCTTCAGAGTTAGAAACTACAACTGCATATAAATTAATTAAGGATTTGAAATTTCAGGACAAAATTTTGCTTTCAGAGTATTGGGTAAAAAAAGTAACAGTAACAGACAATCAGATATTAAAAGCAATTGATATAACTAGGAAATCAGTTTCTTTTCAAAAACTGATGTACACGCAATTGATGATTTGGAACAATGCATATTACACACATCTTAGATTACATAAATTTAACCCTAGGAATTCTCCAATTTGTCCATACTGTGCAGATCAAACAGCGGATCTTCTTCATATGTTCTGGAGTTGTAAATGCGTATATAAACTTTGGAACTCTCTTAAAGTACAACTGCAAAAGATGGGTTATCAAAGTTCTACACTGTCATAGGAATTTATGATTCTACACATTCCTCCAAGAGAGCTTTCCAGATCGCAAACTATTATTTGTATGAATATTTTTTGCTGATGAAACTCTATATAGCCACAAATTGGCTAGAACCACATAAGACATCATGGAATAATTTTAAGCTTGTGGCTATAAAGCATATACTAGCACATAAATTACTTCTGAAACAAACTAACAAAAATATTAATAACCCGAAAATATGGGAAAAGGTCTTCAATATTATATTAGCATGATACTGATTTTAGGAATATATTAAATATAGGAAGCATTTCATGTAGATATCGTATAAATGGTTTGTAGTAGTTATAGTGTATTATGTGTGTGATGTTTATTGTATTTTTGTAATGTTTTTGGAAAATATATTTCAATAAAAATTTATTATGGAAAAAAAAAAAAAAGAAACTACAAGTCATGTGATCTTTTCATACTGTATGACATCACTTCCTTAATTTCCTCTGTACTGATCATTCAATAAGTCAATCACACCTACATATTGATAGAACTTCATTTATCTAATTTACAGATCCTTGTTATACCATGATATAAAATTTGTATTTATCATTTGACTTCATTTTTAACAAAGTAGATATGGAAATACTGTAATTAATTCCTGTTTTTTGCTTAGTATTTAAACACATTTACCATGTTAATTCTTTAAATTCCAGTAAAGTGTCAGTCACCGCCCTCTCATCAATAAAAACTTTGTAATGAACAAAATAAATTTATTAAAAGAACCACATTTTAAAGAATGTTTAAAAAGAGAATTTATACTTTTCTGTTTTTTATATCGCAAACATGTTCATAAATTCTATCCTTTAGTTTTCTTTTGGTTTTCTCTGTGTAATATGCAGTACAAGTTGTGCAGGTTGCAATGTAAACCACCTTACTGGTGTTAGTTACATTTCCCGAGACATCTTAAACTTCTCTCGGTGCCATCAGCCATCACATATGGACCGTCATTAAAATAGCTACCTTATTTACAAGATCGACATTTACATATCCTGGAAATACTTCTTGTAATAGCAACCTGCGGGATTTCTAGTATATTTCTACTATTCAAGCCTTTGCTGTAAACAGTATTAGTTTTATGACCTAATATAACTTTGTTTTTCACTAAAAACTATCTATCAACAATTATTTAAAATCTTCCTCCCTCTCGTAGCTTCCAGGCCGTATGAAATAATCATTGCCCTGCTTCTGTAATTTTTCAGAATACTTGTAATATCAACCCCATTTATATCAATAATATTCTGGGCATCATTATTTAAAACAAGTTGTTTATATATGTTGTTAAGTGTAGGAGCATATTTTTCATAATCTCTCCTTTCAATAATTTCATTCATAATTGTGTTTAGTAATTTTTCAGGGCAGTCCCTTTCTTTAAACATTTCCATTAAAAGTTTTAATTCATTGAAAAAATCCATGTCCCTCATTATAAGCCTTGACAGCCTAACCATCTGGGCTTTAATAATACTTTCCTTCTGTGTAAAGTGGTGACAACTTTTATAATGAGAGAATGTATTGGAATAGATCATTTTACGAAAAATATTTGAAATAAATGTATTAGACTTGTCTTTCATGATATTGACATCTAAAAAAATGATGTTTTTCATACCATAAGTTGAAGTAAAATCTTAAAAATTCTGTAGTAGTGTTTAAATACTCTACAAATGTCAGACAGGAATTAACATCACTTTCCCATAATATTAAAGTATCATCCAAAAATCTGTAATATCTGTAGATATGTTTCTTGAATGGTGAACTAAAGACAAAACAGTACGCCCATTCTGCTAAAACTAAATTTGTATAAATTGGAGCACATCTGGCCCCAATGGCTACACCCGGAATTTTTTGATAGAATTCACCTTCAAAAAAGACAAAGTTATTCAATAAAACTAGTTGTAGAAATTGTAATATAACATGACATTCAAAGCCTGACAGGTGGCTATTCATATTTATTTTATTTATTTTATTTTACATTTGTTAACCGGGAAAAATCCGACTGGATACAATGTACTTTTTCAGCGGAGGCCCGGGGAGAAAAGCTCCATCATTATACAAAATACAGACATTTCCAAAATTATAATATTACAGAGAGAGAAACAGTCAAAAGTCAAACAAACAATCAGGTTGCAAAATTCATTTGTTAGCAATGCATATAAGGAAATAAAAAAATGAAGACAATGAACAATTCAAGTAGATAATAGAGACTAGGAAATGTCAGTCAGGAGATGAGCATTGGCAAAGCCAGTGCTTCTGATAGTGGTGAAACAGTTGTTTCTTGAAATGGGGTAGAGAGGTAGAGGAAAGAATACTGGTGGAAAGAGAGTTCCAGACTTTTCCAACGGCGTTTGGAAAGAGTGCATCTCCTCCAGTATTGTAAGCTTTGACCATCTTTATGAGTGGTCTGTTTGCAGAACGTAGACTGTTAAGATTAGAGTATAGAAGGACTAGGTTCTGAAGTGAAGGACAATTGTCGGGTTTTGAGAATTTTATATACCTCAGTGAGTTGGGTAATTCTAACAAGGTTGGGGAGTTCAATCCATGTTAGGTTTTGAGGTTGGTGCAGTGATGGGTCCTGTATGGAGTTCCTGCTGCAAATCTAGCTATATGATTATATGAGCTGGATAGTTTATCAAGTATGGTTTTGTTAAGATTGGTGAATATTGCAGATGAATAAAGAAGGGTGGAGAGCAAATGTGTTCGGGCAATGGTGACTTTAGTACTTGGTGTTAGGAAGTTTTAATTCTATAGAGCGATCCTAATTTTTGTTTACTGTTTTGATGGACAGGTTGATATGTATGTCGAATTTCAGTTTATTATCAATAGTAACTCCTAGCAATTTCGTGTGGGGGTCTGGGGAAATGATAGTACCATTTTGGATCTTATGGAGACATCAATAAGGTGATTTTTGTGAGTTGGTTGAAAGATCAATAATTTAGTTTTTTTTAGGATTTAGGATTAACTGTCGTCCTAATAGCCAGTTTTCGACTTTGGTGAAGCAATTTTGGGTTTTAGTTAGTAGTCTGTCTGGAGATGTATCCGAACAAACCAGTGTTGAGTCGTCCGCATATTGAATACAGGTGGCCTCGGGAATGACTGTATGGAGGTCATTAATGAAGACCGAGAAAAGAAGTGGCCCCAAAATGGACCCTTGAGGGACCCCAATGGTATTTGGTAGTAAAGTGGAGAGAGTATTCTGCCACAATACTGCTTGTTTCCTGTCTGAGAGGTAGGCTTTAAACCAGTCTAGTGTCAAGTTATCCAGGTAGAGGTTTTTTAAGGTTTCCATGAGTAGTTGATGGTTGACCATATCAAATGCTTTTGATAGGTCTAGAAATAAGGCAGAGGACACTTTCTTGTCATTACGGTTATGGTTTATTGTGTCAGTGAAGGAGAGAAGGGCAGTTGTGGTACTGTGTTTGGGTCTGAAACCATGCTGGGAGTTGGCTAGTAGGTTGTTATGGATAAGATAGTGGAGTAGCTGTTTGTGCATACATCTTTCCATAATTTTGGCTAATGGGGACATTAACGCTATGGGCCTATAGTTAGATAATTCAGTGGATGTCCCTCCTTTATGGAGTGGTATTACATGGGATATTTTCCATAAAGTTGGTACTATTGACTCCGAGAAAGTTCGATTAATGAGGATAGAAACTGGATAGGCTATAACATCTGCAGCTTTTTGAAGGTATTCTGCTGGGAGTAGGTCTGCAGAGGGGGTAGATGGCTTAAGTTTCTGTAAAAGGGCTCTTATTGAAGATGTAGGGACACTTTTTAGGAAGAAGGTCTTTAAAGGTTGTGGTAGTGTTTCCATGATCGGTTGGCTACAAGAGGATAGTTGGTTGGCTAAGGTTTTGATAATGTTTGTAAAGAACGTATTGAAGGTATTGGCTATTTCTTTGGGGTCTTTATCCCTTGCTGTTTCAGGAGTTGGAGTGGATGATTTACCTGGGTGGAGAAGGTTATTCAAGCCTGCCCAGAATTTCTGAGGGTTATTTTGGTGCTTATTCTGTAACAAACAATAAAAGTTTTTTTTGTCAGCTACTATGGCTTTTTTCGTTGCATTTCTTAGTTGTTGGAATTTCGTGCGGTCTAGGATTGTTTTGGTTATACGCCAGGTATTCCAAGCTTTATTTCTGAGTTTTATTTTAAGTTTAGATTCAGTTGAGAGCCAAGGGGCAATCTTTGTTTTAGTTTTGATGAGTCTTTTGGGGCATGGGTATCTAGCATGGATAGGAAGGTGGTATTGAAATGTTCTACTGCTTCATCTAGGGGAAGATATTTGAGTGGTGTCCAGTTACAGGATTGCAGCTCATTTTTAAATTTTATGAGGTCAAAGTTTTTTTTGTTTCTTATAGATCTAAAGACTGGGACAGTGGAGTGGTCTGGTTTATTTTTAGTAATATATGTGATAAGGTGGTCACTAATTTCATTAGGCAGGGTTCCGGACGTATATGTAAAATGTTTGAAAAATATTCTATCCCTATGTAATGTGGCTGAAAATAAATCAATTACTTCTGTAAATCAATAAATTTAGAAGATGCCATGAATCTTTTAAAATGTGTTTTTCCTTACGTAAGCTGTGACACAGTCTGTAAATGTTTTTTAGGGAATTTTTTGAGGAATATGTTTATGTACTAAAAATATGCTTAAGTAATAATAAAAAATGGTGTGTAGAACGTATGTTTAGTTACTTTAACCTCAGTTCTGCTTTGGTTAGATTTGTTACTAAACAAAAGAGATTTAAATTCAAAACACATTTTTTATGCCGTTATTGCCATGTAGTATTGGTATGATTCCCCCACTTAACATACTGGTGGATACTCATGCACATTCCTGCACACTTTTATACATTACTAGTTGACTTCATCCACTGTTTTCTTTATTTTTTGTATGTTTTTCTATTAGTTTTCATTGTATAAACATATTTTGGGGGCTGTAAACATGAAAACTGTCATGACTGTTTTTTTTTTTTTTTTTGCAAAGCACTTTTTTATGCATACTAATACACATGGATGGATAGTTACTAGATATTATTAAACAGATGTATTTTTATATTTATAGTGTTCTAGTTTGATTATGTTTATGGTTAGGTATTCATGGTTAGATAGCTATGTGTTTTTTTCTTGTTTTTAGTTCTTGTCACAGACCTGATGAAGGCTTTATTGCATTATTTAGCCAAAAGCAATTTTAGTTAAGTCTTTTATGTATATCTTTTTATGTATATGTTATGCTTTTCTTAATTCCGGGTCTTGGAATGTGGGTTGCAAATAGGTAGTGTTTTCCTTAACTAAGATTTAGTTTGATCTATTTGGTAGTAGTGTGTGTGTGTGTGTGTGTGTGTGTGTGTGTGTGTGTGTGTGTGTGTGTGTGTGTGTGTATGGGGTACTTGCTGTTCTAAAATGCACTTTTATGGCCCTGTTTATATTGTTTGCCATGAACAGGCTGGTTTTAAGTTAAACAATATGTATATTTTCCACACCTACTTCTAAGTATATAAAAACTGATTTGTTTAACATTGTTAAAATATTTCTGATTTTTTGTTACTGAGTATCACTTCTGTATGACGCATAAAGGCTTGTTGCTTTGGAACACTATCTGGGTTTCATGAATTTTGGAAATTATTGTGACTTAGCTCATCAACGAAGTTTTAAGACCACTAGTTTCTCTGTTTTTTATATTTGAAAAATATTATATCCCTATCTTATGTGGCGTAACTGAAAATAAATTAATTACACTTATAACAGCCAGTATAATGCTGTCTTTCCATTCAACATCATTCAATAAATTCAACAGATGCCATGAATCATTTAAACTTTGTTTTTCCTTAACGAAGTGTTTACAGTGAAAATCCACATATGCAGCTAGAGGTTCTGTTTTTGACCCTTTTGCTGCCACAAATGGTCTCAACGGAGGCTCTGTTAAATATTTACGTATCTTTGCAAATGCAACTTTATTGTATGTTAATGTGCCTTTTGTAATAGTACCCTGACAAAACTTGTCATGTATATTAACATAAATTCTGGAATATGCTAGAAAAACTTTGTTTCTTGAAACATTGGTGTACCTTTCTATACTATATAATATGTCAAACATTTTACTTCTGTAGATAAAATAATCTATTACAACAACCCCTCCACCCTTATCTGGCTTCATTACTCTCACTGTTTTGTCTTTTTTTTCAATAAATGTAATGCCTCTCTCACTCCTTTAGTTAAATTATCTGTGTATCACCTTGATTAAAAGCATATCTAGAATTCCATTCACACAGTTGTTCAAAGAAAGTTGTCATAGGGTGTGAGGGTGGCATAAATGTACTTTTCCTAAATAATCTATATTTCAATGTATCAAAGTTATTCTCTTTCTCTTTAAAAAAATAAATTCAGTTGTTTGGTGTATTGCCATGAATGCAGTATTACAGGAGCAATGTCATCTCTAAAATTTGGCACAAATGTAAAACCCATAATAAGTAAGGAAGTAACGTCATTGTCTGTTTCCAAACTAGAGCAACTGTGTTTGGAGGTGCAGAAGTAAAATTTTTAGTGGAAATAGGTCTCAACTGCATCCCATTGAAATTTTCTCTTTAGAATTAAAGTTTTAAATAGCCCACAACATGTATTGTATAATGTTAAGATTAATTTTAAGTGATCCTTATAACTTAATGCATGCTATCTCATAGAGGTGTATATTAATTAGCTTTAAAATGGCATGTCAGATACCTTTAAAGCTACTGAACTTGCTACAGTGATTTGTCATGTCATGTTGTGCACAGATGTACTAAAAAATCAGTTTGAATATAGACCACCTGGAAGCTGTATTACTTAAGCTGTTTGTGTGTTATGTATTAAGCCTTCTGACATGACTGTCATTTTAAGAGTGTATTGTTGTGATGAACTGGTGACCTCTAATAATGTGGGTGAAGCAATAAAAGAGAAGACTAAACTATGGAGGAGCTTGACCTTTTTGGGAGCTAAAGTTCAGCAGCATGTTAGCCAGGAGGAAAGTGAGGACCATTTATTTCCGAACAAACTTGTGTGCTTTTACCTTATACATATGCAGTTGTCTTTAACAGAAATGTGAGTTGCCTTTATATCTGTTGAAAGCCCATGGTCTTTTTCTACTTCCAGTTGTGGTAAAAGCCAGGGCTGAGGTTGACAAATGGTTGTTGATGCAGTAAAAACTAAATTTTATGCCCATAGTTCTGCTATCCCTTCTTTTTTCTAAATATCTTGTAAACAGAGAGGCAGTGTAGACTACAGTCTCTCTCTTTTCCTGACTGTGTGTGGCCTTGTTTTCTCTAACTAAGCCATCATTTGTTGCTATGGCAAGCAGCACTTAACTGTCAGAGAATTGTGTGTCTAGCTGCATTCTGCATCCATCTCTAAAATTATCACATTAGCACCCTGAGTTTGAGGACTTCAAGGAGTATTCTGTTGGCAGTGTTAGAGTGATGTGTGAACAGCCACTCACTTTAAAATAGTGAAGGTCACCACGTTGCACACTTGCACACTTTGTACACTTGCACACTTTGTACACTTGCATGCATGCACACTTGCGCATATGCACACTTTGTACACTTGCGCCCATGCACACTTTGTACACTTGCACACTTTATACATTTGCACACTTGCATGCATACACACTTGCGCATATGTACACTTTGTACACTTGCACACTTGCATACTTTGCACACATGCACAGTACTGTACCATGCAGAGGCATAAGGCCATTGTTAGTTTAACTATGTTAGTCAGTGTCTGTGATGTTGCCTAATCCAGAACACTTTTATTTTGAATGGTGGCTGCTGCCTGTAATCATGCAAGATTAAAAGCAGGGCATTTAGAAGTGTATCCTGATTCATGTCTTGTCTTATGTAGTGCATCACTTCTCACACCCTTTGAAGTAATACTCATTTGTCCTGAATGCCAGTATCTTGTGCCCAAAACCACTTTCATAAGGCTCCCTGGTAAAGAACAAATATTCTCAGTGCTAACTTTCAGACTGCCAGGATTCAAGCAAATCTGAGCTCATTTTTCCTGCTTGTTTTCCACTGCAGTGCAGTGTCCCCAACATTAATTCAGTCCACACCTTACAATGTAAGCCTGTAATAAACCAGTCCCTGCACCAGAATAAGTAGTACATCCATGGAATAATGTGTTAAATTATATGCATTGCACATACACTTCCATTTTGTAAATGCACAATTACACTGAAAAACTTGCACCCCTTGACCCTTGGTTTTGTAGCTGTCCAGCACTACCGGCTGGATGGAATCCAATTTTTATCTATTTTCTTAGGCCTTAACTCTATCTTGAGTACTTCCTTCTTATACCATATGTTTGTGACAGTAGAATTTGGCGATGGCATCAAATTCTGAGCAGTCATATTCCTCCATTATGTTCATTTATACACAAACTAAAGGACCCAACAGAAGGAAATAACAGTTTCCAGGACTTGAAAAGGAGCATATTAAGACAAATCATGACTAAGGAAGTGTAGTGCCATACACTGGCATATAATATTATTTATATAGTGATTGTACCTAATGGCACATAATAGCTTTGACTTATGTGGAGTCTTTTAATTTTTAAGTCCAACAACTTAATAGCAGATTAACTCTACCATTAGTAGGGCAAATGCAGTTGCCTCCAATCATGAAACTCTGATATTAAACTAGTCAGGCATATCACAGAAACATTTTGAAATACCCAGTTAATCTCACATATGAATACTGTAGTATGAATTGTAATTATTCCTGTGTTGCAGTTGTTTTTATGTAGTAGTTTTTATACTGTGAGCATATACATACATTGAGAGAACATATTCTTGTGTGTGATCTAACAACTATGCTGAACAGAATACTATTTAAGGTGTTTGCAATTGCATCTGAGTGCTGTCTGATGCTTTGGGGAGGCTTACAACAGAGCTCATTGTGAATGCCTCACTACTAAGGGCCACATACCAGAGGTCAGAAAGAGTCTTTGACCAACAAGCCCTGCTTTCTACAGTGGGATCCTTAAAGTACTCCCTAAGTCTGCTTATGAGTTTTTACGGGGGCATATAGTCAAACTTGTGGATACCCTTGCTATTTTAGGATCAGACAAGAGACTAGAAAAAGAGTCCCTGACTAACAACAAAGTCCTGTAAAGGTCACCAAAGTAACACTATGAAGAGGCTCCCAGAGTTAAGAATGCATTTTTCCCTGTAGGCATGGCTCTCCTCTTCAGTAAAGGTACGTTAAATGTTATTGAATGGCTACTGATAGATTGCAAACTATTGTGCAAGGAGTTATCAGTTTGACTAGACACCCAAAACCTAACTTCTCAAATTAAACTAAAAGGGTCACAATGACAAATTGTAGGAAGAAAAAAAATCAGTCAGAAGAGGTCACTAGGACTGGGACAAGTGAAACTTTGAAAATGCAGGACAAAACAGCCACTGGGAATAACAAAGTGATAGGATTATGGCAGGATTGGACTTCAAAAAAGATGAGCAAAAAGGGTCACTGGAAAATGGCAATTTACTGTGATGGACCATGACATCAGGATGCAGAAGCAGGGTGGTGCATTCATCTCACCTGTGCCATTCATCATCACTCCTTAAGTTAGTTGTCATTGTCTATGTTGCATCCTTTTCTTCCAGGAAGATGCACACAAGCAGCATATTGTCTTCAGTTAGCATTAGGCAGTATCTAATTAAGAATTTCAGTTTTAACCCTTCTACTGCTCACCTGACCTCTATATATTTCTCTCTCTCTCTCTCTCTCTCTCTAGTAACTTGGTCTTTAAACCTCTTACCTACCTTCAGTCAACAACTTGTCTTCCCCTTCCTACTCACAAGATTCATCAAATGTTTCCCCAGTTCAACTGCATTAAATAGCTAATCCATCATATTTCATGTTGCTAAAACTATAGCTCAAATACGTATACACCTCTTCTGTTTCTCCTTAGAGCCTTTTATCATTTCACATGTAGTGGTGAAATGCCAAAACACACATGCCAAAAGGTGATATCAAACACATTTTTGGAACTTTACATTTGTGACCTCTGTGTGGAATGTTTTTAAATAATATTTTTTAAAATCTAAACTAGAAATTAATAAACTAGATTGGTGACGAGAACTATTTGGCCTATGCAAGTGGCCTATCCCTCAGAAACAGATATATAACTAATATGCTAAATATTATATCACAACATAATGGCAAACATAGAAATCATTTCAGTTAAATGGTTCCTTGAATGTGTCAGAAATGTCTCAATTATCATAAAACCATGAAATATAAACAATCCTAATTACAAAATTTGGACAAGTTTTACTAGTCCTTAAGCACTTTGTTTTGTATTTACTGACTTGAGAACTTAATTTTGATTAATTTACCCGTAAAAAATTCTTGTTCGCAGACTGTTGTATCCTTCTCCTAAATATGTTTTTTTATTTTTTTATTTTTTGCTGTTAATGTTTGCTTGTTTGTTGTAGCTTGTTTGTTTCAATAGTTGCTGTAAAAGGATAACCCACCTATCACTGAGCCATTACTTTATGTGCCTTAGGAGGTATATTGAGAATGCATTGACAGAGCTGTACTTCCAAAGAAACTGCAAAGTAGACTGCAGTGCATGAGATCTTTGAGGAGTATGGTGACATTCTGAGACTACCAAGGTACTGTGCAAATCCAGAAGTGGGGAACTTTTTTTTTTTTTTTTAACTCCTGGTTAGGATACACCACCTCGCTCTCCCCTACTGGGCTGGTTACGCGGTAGTGCTGCTTCGCTCACCCCCTGTACACCACTCCTAAAGGTCCCTCTCTACCTCCCGAATATACGGACTACATCCTGCAAAAGCTCAGTCGGCTTACCTGGACTTTTCCTGCTCACTAGTCTGGGCTTACCTGAAAAGAACCTCAGTGTGGAGTCCCTTACCTATTTTCTCAGTAAATTACTCCACTCCTGAAAGTCCCTCTCTACCTCCCGAATATACGGACTTCCTCCTGCAAAAGCTCAGTCGGCTTACCTGGACTTTTACTGCTCACTAGTCTGGGATTACATGAAAAGAACCTCCGTGTGGAGTCCCTTACCTATTTTCTCAGTAAATGTATGTAGCCTTACACCAAACTCAATTATCTAAACTTCCTTATTTGTTAGTCTGTCCCTCAATGTGTGTGACTCAGCAGCCTACCGTAGACCGCAAAAACTCCCCTTTCACTGGTACTTGCTGACCTCCAGCCTCCTACCCCATTTATTGTATCCCATTGGAGACTTACCCTCTTATTTCTTTTACTTCTTTCTTTACCTTAGAGACTTTCCCATTTGCTCTATTTTACTCCCCATCTTTCTCTGCCTGCCATTTTGCCTTTCTCCACTAGGTGGCAGCACCATTCCGCCTTTTGCCTGCTCTTATTCTATTAATCATTTTAATCCAACTTTACCTCTAAATACTTCTAAAGCCAACCCTCCCCCAACTTTACTCTACTTTCCCTACCTTATATTTTTCTTTTCCCCTGTGTTGCTCAATCTCTATTTATTTCCACCCAGTCTTACTGTACTTTTACCTACTTACCTCAGCTGTAACCCGCAGTGGCTGATACTTTTTCAGCTGGACTCTTCTGCCCTGTTGCTCTACTCCTCCTCAATCCTTCCCTCCCACCTTTCTCCCCTAGCAAAATCCCAGCACGCCCTTTCTCCCTCTTTTATCCCCTCCCCCTCTGCTTACCACCTCCCCAGAGTTTACTTCTAGATGCCACTAATTCATTGGTGCCATTTTTGAACTCCTGGTTAGGATACTACACCTTGCTTTCCCCTACTAGGCTGGTTACGCAGTAGTGCTGCTTCACTCACCCTTTGGTATGTTTTTGAAGAAAGAAACTATTAATTTTACTGCTCTGATGTTTGTAGAGATGAATTTAACTGCCAGTCTACCTAATGCTTGTTTAAATGCGTTTATTTGAACAAAATCTCTGATCTTTTTAGAAAACAGTCTGCCAATTACTTGTTTAAATGCATTTATTTGAACTAATGCTCTGATGTTTTTAGAAAAGGATTTAACTGCCAGTCTGCTAATTGCTTGTTTAAATGGGTTAATTTGAACTGCTTTCTGTGTTAGTATCAGCTCAACTGGGACAAACGGGTGCTGTTTTACCTCCCCTTGGCTTATTTTTTACATTGTAGCTGTATTAGGCTCATTACTTACTCCTCTATGCTTAGTAGCAACTGTATTTTCGGTTGTGTTAGTGCCTAAGAAATCTATCTAACCAGTGACCGTTTTTCTTGCATGTTGTCAGTGCCTAAGGGGTCAGCGAGCTCTGCGAGTGTTGTAGGAGCTTCTTCTTTTATTTTTGCCACAGACTCCAATACCCGCCTTTTAGGTAAGCCTTCCTAAAGGTGCTATCCGCAGCACATAATGCAGCCTACACTTATTCCTCATTCTACAGTGACTGCCTTCTAAGGCTTTACAGTAACTAACTCATAAGCCTGTTGATTTTATATTTCTGAAATTGGAACGCCTTCCACCAAAGCGCACTTTATCTTTTTTTTTTTTGCTTCTGACACCAAGAATGGCTCCCCAAGCACATTTTAGAACACCTTTCATTGCCTGTTGATATTCTTTTATTATTTTAACTTAGAATGCCATCCCAAAAGGCCTGACGTTATCTATTCATTTTAACTTAGAACTCCATCCCATAAGGTGTCGTATGTAACTACACCAGAGCCTGCTTTTGATTTTCTTTTATCAAGAACGCCCCCTCAGGCGCTCAGAGTAACGCCTTCATAGCTAATGCTCCCATTATCACTACTCTAGTTACATTGTAGCTACTCTAGTTACATTGTAGCATAGAACGCTACTGATGTGTTTCTCCCACAGTTCTTGATACATTTTTCCATTAGAGGCATTTTTTATGGAGCCTTATCATTTTATTTTAACTAACAGCTAGTCATTTATTACTTAGCTAATATTTATACAGTGCCTAGTCACTTTATTCAGCTAATAGTTATATATTGCCTAGCCACTTACTAAACAGCTGCTAATTATATAATGCCTAACCATTTTATTTTACAAGTCTGACAGGTTGCTAGGGATTTTTCTCACTTTGTCTGCCTAAATTAATGTTTGTTCATACTCTCAGTGTATGGTATATCTTTGCTCTGACAGTATTAATACACCTCATATATATAAAAGTGCCTAGCCATCCTTTTAAATATTTGTAGAGGTACAATGCATTTATAATTTGTTTCAAATGTATCAGTTTGCCTGTAATTGATATTGTACTACTGCATTTCTCTGCTCCCTTTACCAAACATCTGAATTGTATAACTTCATTTGACTTTGGCTTGTACTAGATGGTAGTAGTAAAAATAAAACTTTCTATGCTGCATTCTCTCCCTGCCTTCTCTTGCATTCTCCTTCAACAGCTGTTTTTCTCTATCTTTACCTTCAATTTTAACTCTCCCTCAAATATACCCTTCTTCTAGATCTATCAGCACTTTCTTCCATACATCCCTCCATATCTACACAAACTCCTATACTATCTATTATGTACACTCCTCCTCTTCCTCTCTTCTCCCTAATACTTACATTTTGTTTGTTTTTCCCCTCTCTCTTTACAGTACTCCACTCCTGAAGGTCCCTCTCTACCTCCCGAATATACGGACTACTTCCTGCAAAAGCTCAGTCGGCTTACCTGGACTTTTCCTGCTCTCTGGTCTGGGCTTACCTGAAAAGAACCTCAATGTGGAGTCCCTTACCTATTTTCTCAGTAAATGTATAAAGCCTTACACCAAACTCAGTTATCTAAACATCCTTATTTGTTAGCCTGTCCCTCAGTGTGTGTGACTCAGCCTACCGCAGAACGCAAAAACTCCCCTCTCACTGGTACTTGCTGACCTCCAGCCTCCTATCCCATTTATTGTATCCCATTGGAGATATACCCTCTTATTTCTTTTTTACTTCTATCTTTCTTTACCTTAGAGACTTGTCCATTTGCTCTATTTTACTCCCTAGCTTTCTCTGTCTGCCATTTCTCCTTTCTCCACTAGGTGGCAGCACCATTCTACCTTTTGCCTGCTCTTTTAATCTTTTTAATCCAACTTTACCTCTAAATACTTCTAAAGCCAACTCTCCCCTAACTTTACTCTACTTTCCCTACCTTATATTTTTATTTTCCTCTGTGTTGCTCAATCTCTATTTATTTCCACCCAGTCTTACTGTAGTTTTACCTACTTACCTCAGCTGTAACCCACAGTGGCTGATACTTTTTCAGCTGGACTCTTCTGCCTTGTTGCTCTATCTCACTTTGTTCGCGCTGAGAGCTCACTCCGCTCCCCTACTCTGCCCCCAATTCCTACCCGACCCCAGTGCTCCTACATTTATTGTCATCCCATACTTCCTCCCTCTTACATCACTCAGTCCCCTCAACATTTATCTTCCCATTCCCCTAAAGCTACCTCCCTCTCCACCAACCACACCTTATTCAGCACTCCTCCTCCCAACCCACCAGCCCTACCTAACTCTCTCTAACCTACATATCTTTTCACTTCAAATCGAACTACATCTACAATGCTCTCTTTTCCTACTACAATCCTTACCCCTACATTACTCCTACTCCTCAATTTACTTCCTTTGTACCATGCCACCTCTTATACCAACCTCCACCCTCCACCTCTACCTCCACACCCCTACCCTACAAGTCACTTCCACAACATCTCTGTCTCTTTAACTCCCTTCCACCCCACCCCACCCTTCTATTAACATTAAAACTCTTCCAAATCCCCACTAAATTCTGCAAACCTAAACCCACCCCCTGCCATCCATTCCCAACCAAACACAATCCTAACAAACTTATTCACCTTCTCTCTTACCTCTGCTTAGCAGGCGACATTCATCCCAACCCTGGACCAAACATTTCTCAAACAAAAAACCTTAGCTCCAACAACAAACCAATCAGTAAACACCTCAAATTCCTCACCATCAATGCCCAAAGCTTAGCTAATAAAATTACACTCCTTCATGTCTGGCTCAACCATAATTCACCTGACATAGTAGCCATCTCTGAAGCCTGGTTAAAACCACACATAACTGATTCAGAATTCCTTCCCCCCAGATTTCAATCTCTCCGATCTGACCGCCTAAGTAAAAGAGGTGGTGGTGTAGCACTAATCTACTCCAATCACTTATCCATCACTCCCTTTCCAAATCCTATCCCTTCCTTTAATAATGCTGAACTAGTAACTGGCATTCTAAAATTAAATGACCATAAGAGTATTTGCATCATCTCCCTTTACATTCCTCCTGGTAACAACACCAATACCTTGGAAGACATCCTCTCTTGGACCTCCTCAAATATTAAACATGAAACCTACATTATGGGAGATGTAAATATTGACTGGCAAAAAATCATTGACCCTAATCCCACCATATCAATCAATCTCTTCAGCTTTACACAACTCATTAACTCCATTACTAGGCCCAACAAAACCAACCACCCAGGCTCCATCCTAGACTGGATCCTGATATCTCACCCTAACAGAACCACAACATCTGGTGTCACTCCCGACCCATTAGGAGACCACCTCCCTGCCTTCACCCATAGAGCTACATCCTCTTCCTCATATTCCCACCAACTCTTACACACTCGTAACCTTACTAACTTTAACCCTTCTACCTTCTCTGACTCCCTTAAGCTCACTAACTGGAACCCACTAAAAACCCTACCTCTAGACAAAGCCGTTGACTTCTTCAACTCTACATTCCTAACTGTCCTAAACTCTCTAGCTCCAATTCGAACTAAAAGAATTAAAGCCAAGACTGCCCCTTGGCTTACCAAAGAAACCAAGAAAATTATGCAACAAAGAAACAAATCTTGGAAAAGCTATCTCCATCATAAACAGCCTGTATTTTTACTTAAATACAAACAGCTGCGAAACCTGGCCAAAAAACAAGTCATTATAGATAAAAAATCCTACTACAACAATTTACAAACAAGTCATGCAAAAAAACCCAGACAATTTTGGAACTCTATTAAATCCCTTCTCAAGCCTGGTACAACAAACAGCCCTTGTTCTGATACTAGCAAATCTGACCAAGAAATTGCCAAACTATTCAACACCATCTTCACCTCTTCTATTGCTGAGCTAACCAAAACCTTCCCCAACAACATCCCCCTACCCCCTCTGACCAAGTTTCCTCCCCCCTCACCCCCTACTTTTGAACTTAAACCTGTATCCACCTACCTTATAAAAATACTTCTTTCCAAACTTAAACCTTTCACCAGTGCCCCTGACAACATCCCCTCCTCCTTCTTAAAAATTGCCTCAGACAGTATTGCTCTCCCTATCAGCATCCTGATAAATAGATCACTACTCGATTCCTATGTACCCAAACTATGGTGTTCTGCTTTTATTCTTCCACTCCACAAAGGTGGCAAAAACTGTAACCTCTCCAACTTCCGCCCTATAGCCATTCTCTCACCCATCTCTAACTTTCTTGTAAAATGCATACACCTGCAGCTCATGCCATTCCTGACCAAACACCAGCTGATGTCTCCTACCCAACATGGCTTCTGCCCTGGACACAATACCAACACAGCCCTTCTCTCCGTTTTACATTCTGTCAATTTACCTCGAGATTCTGGTAACTTAGTTTCATCTGTTCTGCTAACTTTATCCAAAGCTTTCAATACCATCTCCCACACCCATCTACTAAACCATCTATCTAACCTCAACATCTCCCCAAAAACTCTTTACTGGTTCTCCAGCTATCTTTCAGACAGGTCCCAAGTCGTGAAATGGGGCCAAGCCTCCTCCACCTTCCTTCCCACCCCTACAGGAGTACTCCAAGGTTCCATACTTGGCCCTCTGCTATTTAACATCTTCATTAATGATTTCCACAAAGCCATTCCTAATACCAAAATTGTCCAATACACAGACGATTCATCTTTGATATGCTGTGCCTCCAACCTAACAGAACTCCAGTCTCTAACTCAAACTGCCTTCTCAACCACTGAAAAATTGATGCACCAAAACCACCTCTCACTTAACGCTAACAAAACTAAGATTCTTCTATTCACTCCCTCTAAATCCACTGCCACTGATAAAAACTCATTTCAAATTACCAGCCTTAACAACTCCATCATTGACATAGTTCCCTCCGCCAAACTCCTGGGAGTCACCATCAATGAACACTTAAAATTCAATACCCACATCCAACTTAACATCAAGAAAACCCACATAAAACTTGGCCTACTGTACAGAAATAATCATGTACTCTCTCCCTCTATTAGACATACTTTGGCCACCACATATCTCCTCCCATGTCTTCTATATGGCGCTCCTCTGCTTACTAATCTGTCTTCCACCCTTACCTCCAAACTGGAAGTATGCTACAATAAAATCTCCAGATTCGCCACCAAGGCAAATTCCTTCTCTCATCACTGCACCCCCATACAAACTTTAAATTGGCTTGAACTCCCCAATCAACTTGACTTCTTCCAAATTGTCTCATCCCACAAATTATTATTTCAACCCACCAGCTGCCCCGCACTATCTAATATTCTTCAACCATATACCCCCCTCATATCCCTTAGATCTACTCACCAAAACCTTATTTCCATCCACAAACCCAAGCGCCCAGCTGGTCAGCTTCTACTCTCCTTTTCCCCAGCTAAGAAATGGAATGCCCTGCCCTCTACACTGAGGACCTTTGACAACCTAAACACTTTCAAAACACAAATTCATTCCTACCTGTTTCTTCACAGAAAATGTAACTGCACTCTTCATCCCATACCTCCCAAGCTCCCCTCTTCCTTCTCTCCTGGCTAACCTTCATACCTTTCTAATTTCTCTCATAGACCTAGATTATAAATGTAACTTTTATCTACATCCAGCCTTATGCTGTATGCCTCTCATCCTCCTGGACAATTTCTTTAATATCTTAGTTGCTTTAGTGAATGATACCTATTCGACTGCAGTTCTACCTGTTGTTTTTTGTAATACTACCTATTAACTGTAATGCAAATATTTTTCATTGTAATTCATTATGTGATGTAACTTTGTATTATGGAGCATTTCTCCCCGGGCCTCCACTGAAAACGGGCTCTTGAGCCCAGTGGACCTCCCTGGTCACCTAACTGGAATAAATAAATAAATAAATAAAACTGTAAGTGTGAGGTTCATCTTGGGTAGTAGCGACAGTGTGCCAATTCATATTGCTTTGTGGAAGAATGTGCCTCGTTACAGAGGTATCCAAATTGGGTGGCCCTAACACTATGCCCAGTGGATGGGATGTTCTGTGCAGTGTCTTTGTAATGGCTCCCCTCGTCTTCAAATTGGGTGGCCCTAACACTATGCCCAGTGGATGGGATGTTCTGTGCAGTGTCTTAGTAATGGCTCCCCTCGTCTTCAGTTTCAAATAGTAAAATAGACAGTTATAGCATAGCACAATCCCTAATATTTGTAAAATAAGAAACATGCTTGCTAATGTAGCTCTACATCTTTTTAGCTTCCCCTTCTGGTAATTGCAAACTATGATATGTTCCTCATAGGCTATTGGTGGCAGCTCTGTAGAACTGTTCATTGATCATTACAAATTAAGGAAATAACCTAGTAGTCTATTTGTTGCCTTTTAAGCTGAGACTGCTGTAAGTAAAGCTATATCACTGGCATCCTTTTGATTTATTTTCCCTAACTAAACTGTGATCATAGGATATAAAGCATTTTATATTTCATCTTCTCTGCACACATAATCACTTTATTACCACATAAAACACTGCAATCCTTTAAGTTTGTTGTACCTTCCCAGCTATGTATGTTTTCTGCACACAGGCAAAGTGTGTACCTCTTGTGACATTTAAATGCAAATTGCAGTATGCCAGCGGTAGACGTAGCATGCCCTACTCCCTGAAGGTGACTGCCGTTATGTAGCTACTTATAAAATGACTATACATGAAAATGTACTCGCAGCATTACTGAACATAGATTATTAAATGGCAAAAAAGGTCATCATTAAAAATCTCTGTAAATGAGAGTGTAGCTACAACATTTATAAATGCAGAGCAACAAATGGCAAAATAGATGCATTCAGTTTCAACTTCAGCTACAGAATTTTTTGCACCACGTACATCTATCCACTCATTTTAAGTTGTGCCATATTGTAAAAATGTACTGCAAATGGCAAGTAACACAATATATATTTTTATATCTTTTCTTTAATAACATTCTAAAAAAAACTGTTTCTTTTTGGCACTTGCTAGGAACTGGTATGCCCTGCTGGCTTTATGTCTGAATCAGCCTTTCACCCCACCCTTCACTTGTAAGACATAATATCGAGTACATGCATGTGTACCTCATTTTGTTAAAGTCCTCTGTCACATTTTATGTATCTTGCTTTGCATGCAGATAGGATATATTTGGGGAAAGAGTGCAGAATTAGCCATCTGATTCTGTGTTGTTGAGTCTTAGCATGGTAACTATTAAAATGATGTTGATGGTTATTTTGGTATGTGTTAGTTTTGTTCATGCATATTGTCTTTAATTTTAAGAAAAAATATTACTCTTTACAAATATATTATTATGCTCTCTAAACATATATTATGAATTACATTTTGATTTTTCAGTAACATTTCCATGACATCTCTTTGTGGGGGTGTGGGGGTGGAGTATAGCGTTTTCTTGAACAAGCATAAATATTCCTAGGGTCTGATCTCTCAGGAATTCTTCTTTTGCTTACTGTTTAAGGAGACCTCATTGATGCCAACATAGCTATCTTGCCATATACTATTTTGGGAAGTGATGTTGGTTAACATTCAGCATGCATGCCAGGGTGGGCAGCATTGTGTTAAGCTGGCATTTATTCAGTGTGACAACATAGATGTAACAAACCGTGACTAGTGTGTAAGGATAGTAAAGTCATAACTTTTAGACAAGCTGCATTTGTTAGATGCCCAGCTTTTAGTGGTGGTGGTGGTGGTGGTGGTGGCAGGGTCATGTAAACACCTTTCATTTCCCTTCAGGTAGGTAGAAGAGTCCTTCTTATCACCTATGGTTCATTTCACACTCTGTACTGTTGGTCTTAAAAATGGCACTACTGCTGTTATGATTATGCACTAGCCGAGTAACAGCAATGTAAAACTGTTGTCCTTCCATGCATGTATTAAGAGTGCAAGTCATTACTGTGCACATGGAACTTACAGGATTGACATTTGTCAGCAACACATCTTCAGGCAGACAACCTCTTTTTTGAGCATGTTTGCTTGCATGTTTTAATACCTTCAGTAATTTTGCACAAAAATGGTAGAAGATCTATTAAAGAAAAAGTAATTTTAAGAAAAATATGTTTCTAGTGGAAATTATTGCATTTAAAATGTCATTCTGTAACTGAAGTGATATAGTAGATATTTTAGCTCAATAAAAAAGTGAGAGATGTAGTTTTTGGTGCCAAAGTCCTGGATCCAGTTAGTAATACAAGTACTATGAGGTGGATGGTAGAGGATTGGGTGGGGTGTGAGCAGCAGATGGGTAACAGTGAGTTCAGAATGCAGACATATGTCTGCAGTGGGGCACATGAAACATTTGCTTGCTTCTTCTGTGTGTGTCTGCATACATTGTACAGTATTGGAAAGAGGAAATATTTGTAGACAATATACAGAAGAGGAGTCATTCAAGGCTTTAATGCCTGGGTGATAGAATTGTTGTTTGAGCCTCATTTTCTAAAATTATGATTTGATGAGTCTTTAATATGTTTTATTCCATATAGTTTCATTCTACACTATGACAGATGGGAATTATGGGGCCCAGAGTGTGCTAACTTTGAAGGTCACCTTGCACTTTTCCAAGGTACTGGCAGTCTCAAAGTAAAGATGATAAAGCAGAAGAAGCACAACTCCTATACAGAGGTTCCTGGCAGCTTCATGAGCCTAAACTTCAGGTTTGTTGAAGCATTATGGATACTTATTTTTTGCACGTTTGACCTTGTGGCTGTCACTAGTTTTCAGAACTTCTAAATCCTTTAGTATGTCCCTCAAAAAACCTTTCCTCTGTAGTGTGACTGCTTCAGTTTTTGTTGCTGAGACTTCAATCCTAAGTGGGATGGATAAATCATATGATGTGAGGAGAGGTGACAGGAACCTCTGGTCAGAGCATTGGGAATGGGGATTGGAAAAAGGAGGTGATGTGGATAATGCAACTCTGAGTTTCCTATTACTCCATCTTTGAGCATTTTCTTCAGTAGAGCTGCCTTAAATGTTTGAATGGACTCTGTGGCCAGTTGCACAGCAACAGTGCTGAATAGAATTAAAGGAAGATCCACAAGAAAAAAAACAAACCATCCTGGTGGACGTCTAGCATTAATACATTGTACAATAAGTGAAAGAAACTGCTGTCTAAAAATACAAAAGTGAGATCCCAGAACTCCTCAACCTAAACAAGCAAATAAGACAATTTGTAAAATCTTCAAAGAACAACTATGACAAAAAATGTAGCAACCATAACCAAGGCTAACCATAATGTTTTCTTCAGCTGTGTCCACAAGCTAAAAGGTAGGACTCAGATGTGCACTGAACTAATTGTGGATGGCATCACACACTAACCCTGCAGAAATTGCAAACCTGCTAGCAGACAGGTTTGGGAAAAATTTCACCCCCATTCCCCCAAGCATACCACACATGATGTATTTATCATCTCCTCCTCCCTACATCTCCAAAGATCAAGTCATCGGTGCCCTCCCCAAGGCCAAGAAGATCGCCTCCATGGGACCAAATGGCATTCTGGGCTGCATTCTTAACATTCTAAAACAAGAGCTAGCTACTCCATTAGGCACTCAATTCATTCACAGCTTGAGTACTGGCTTTGTCCCCACTGAATGGAAAACAGCAACTGTTATCCCCCTCCATAAGAGTGGCTTGGCAACAGACCTGGGTAAATAGAAGTTATGTCCTTACCATAACGTTCCATGTGGAGTGTTCATCTCGCCTTTGTTCTTACACATGGGTTCGGAGCTGATCCTCGGCTCCATGTCGGCCGGTTGCAAGCTCTGCATCGAGAAGAAGCTCGAGACAATCTAATACCCACAATCCCCCTCTGCCTTTACCTCAGATCTAGTTTGCAAGCAAACCAGTCTCTAGAGAGAGCACACTCATGCTTACATCACATATGCACAGAACTAAGAGTCTATATATATATATAGACACATACACATATATATACATGCCAACTATGTACACAACAACTGCAAAGCAGAAGCAGAATGCCCCAGGCCAGGCACCAAAACTGAACGTTCTTCCTAAGGGCGGGAGGGGGGGATGTAAGAACAAAGCGAGATGAACACTCCACATGGAGCGTTATGGTAAGGACATAACTTCTATATGTGATAGTGTTCAATCTCGCCGTTTGTTCTTACACATGGGTAGCGTCCCTAGCTCCTTGTTCCTGAGGAACTCACGGAAGGACGTTCTTGAGCACAGTGGAACCAAAGGTTGCCCTGTCCCTAGAAACCTTGTCTACCTTATAATGAGAAATGAATGTATGTGGCTTAGACCAAGTAGCAGCCGCACAAATAGCGTCTAGTGGTAGGCGGGCTGCATGAGCCAGGGATGTAGACACTGACCTTGTGGAATGTCCTTTGGGTTTGTGCAAAAGAGTTTGATTTGAAGAATCATAGACATAGATTATACAATCCGTTAACCACTTAGAAAGAGTTCTTTTGGTAACCGCTAATCCTTTCCTGTTATCAGCAAAGGCCACAAAAAGTTGATCAGTTTTCCTGTGATCTTTTGTTCTATCCAAGTAAAATCTTAGCTGTCTGTGAACATCTAATTTGTGCAACATATACTCCATTTTGTTGGAGTGATTCTTGAAGAAGGTGGGTAATTCAATGGACTGATTAATATTGTTAATAGAACAAACTTTAGGGAGGAAGGATGAATTAGTTCAAGAGAAACTCTGTCAGAGTGGAAGATCAGATAAGGGTGCTTGATGGAGAGAGCTTGAAGTTCAGATACTCGCCTAGCGGATGTAATGGCTACCAAAAGAGAGTCTTCCAAGACAAAAATTTTAATGGGCAAGAGGAGGCTGGTTCAAAGGGGCAACATTAATTTAGATAACAACAAGTTTAGACTCCAAGGTGACGTAGGAGATCTAATTGGTGGTCTAATATGAAAAACTCCTTTTAAAAGGCTTTACAAAGTCTGTGGGCCATAACAGGAGCCCCACATTCTTCCACATGGAAATTAGAGATGGCAGCCAATTGAACTCTTAGTGTGGCAGGAGAAGCACCCTGATGGAACAAGTCCGTTAAAAACTCTAATATTTTATTCAAAGGAGCTATAAAAGGATCCACTTGCTGTGTATTCGCCCAGAATACAAATCGCTTCCATTTACTAGAATATGTTTTAGTAGTGGAAGCTTTATGAGAAGCCACCAATATATTCTGAACTGCTGGCGAAAGAAGATCAGACCTGGCTAAGTTGGGAATTGGAGCAGCCAAGCTGCTAGATGGAGGGACAGGAGCACGGGATGGGGAGCCCCTGACGAGTGAGTCAATAGATCTGGCTCTGGGTCCAGGATCCAGGGTCCCCGAATGCAGTGTGTCTTCAGGAAGGGAAACCAAATTTGACGAGGCCAGAATGGGGCAATGAGGATTATTGTCCTGTGTAGGTTTCTGGCTTTCTGGAGAAACTTTGATATCAGGGGAAATGGAAGAAATGCGTACAGGAGTCCCGGGGGCCAATCGTGAATCAGTGCGTCCCTGGGGACTTTCCCTGGAGGAGGTAATAGGGCAAAGTAGCTCCTGCATTTGGCGTTCATTGGAGACGCAAACAGATCGCAGGAAGGCTGGCCCCACGTGCGAAAAATCTTTTCGCCACTGACTGTTTTAGGGACCACTCGTGCGGTAACAGAATTGCTCTGCTCAGCCTGTCGGTTATTGCGTTGTATGACCCCGTGATGTGCGTTGCTATTAGAAAGCGACCCGTGGACTCTGCCCATTGCCAGATTCTCATGGCCTCTCTGCATAGCTGATAGGACTTGGTTCCGCCTTGCTTGTTTATGTACCAGACTACCGACATGTTGTCCGTCTGAACTGCAATAGTTCCCAGAGGAAGAAGGGGAGCAAAGTGTTGCAACGCTAGAAACACTGCCCTCAACTCTAGAACATTGATGTGCAGATTGTACTCCAAATTGGTCCATTCGCCTTGGACTGTCTGTCCCTGAAAGATGCCCCCCCCACCCTATCAGGGAAGCGTCCGTGGTCACCGTAACTGTAGGCGTGGGTAGCACAAATGGTCTCCCCTTGGAAAGGTTGCACGTTTGAAGCCACCAGTTTAGGTGTGTTTTGCATGTGTTCGTTATAAGAATCTCGTGTGTTAGAGGTAGTTGTTGGAACGACCATTGTGCAAACAGTAGCCATTGTAGGACTCTCATGTGCAGCCTTCCCAAGGGTATTGCAATAAGAGAATCTGACATTAGTCCCAAAACCTTCAGTACCAGTTTTGCTGGGGATTTCCTGGACAAGAGAAGAAGACGTATGTGAGTCTGAAGTGAAAGTATCCTTTCTGGAGGGAGTCTTAGAATTAACTGATGTGTGTTCAATTCCGCTCCTGTGAACGAGATACTCTGTGATGGCTGAAGTAAGGATTTTCCGAAGTTTACGAAAATTCCTAGGTGAACACACAGTTGAAGAGTATAGTCTCTGGCCTGTACTAGTTGACGCTGGGTGGTGGCAGAAAGGAGCCAGTCGTCCAGATACGGAAACACCTGGAATCCTTGGCGTCTCAAGTGAGACGCTACCACTGCCATGCATTTGGTGAAGACCCTGGGGGCTGAGGTCAGACCAAAGGGCAGGGCTCGAAATTGAAAGTGACTGGCCCCCAGCCGAAGCGCAAATGATCTCTGGATGCCCTGGCCATTTTGATGTGGTAGTATGCATCCTTCAGATCTATTGAGCACATCCAGTCATCCTTCTGTAAGAATGGAAGGATCGATTGAAGCGTGACCATTGAACTTTTCTTTCTTGACGAAGGTGTTGAGGTCGCTTAGGTCCAGAATGGGCCTCCAGTCCCCTGTTTTCTTTGGAACTAAAGAACCTTGAGTAAGTCCCGAATCCTTGCTGGTCTGCTGGGACTGGTTGGATGACTCTTTTTTCTAGCAGCTTTGAAATTTCTATAGCTGCTGGCTCTCGCAGATGGGGCGGTACATCTGGGAGTCTTTTCTTTGGAATGGGATGGGATAGAAAGGGTATGTTGTAACCTCTGGTAACCACGCTTTATACCCACTTGTCTGTAGTTATGTTTTGCCAGGCCTGAGGGTATAAAGCTAAGCGACCCCGACTGCCTCCAGAGCCGGACAGTCGGGCCTCCTCTCAGGAGTGCTGGAAAGGTTTACCAGGAGTGTATCCCTGTCACCTTGATGCTGCGGACCCCTCTGCCGCCAGGGCGGCGTCTTCCACCTCTGCCCCTCCTCTGCCTCTAGAAGGGCATCACCCTGTGTGCCTGGGAAAGATCCTTGGGGTTTTGAAACCACATTTTCCACCACATTGCCCTTTGGGGTACGGTCTGGTTGGGGTGGAAAACGGACTCCGACAGCAGACAGAGTCTTTCCCTCCTGTTCACACTGGGTAAGGGTCTCCTTTACTTTGGGGCCAAAGAGAGTGGCACCGTCAAATGGCGTTAGTAAAGGAAGACTTGAAGGCTTCCACAAATGAACATAAGCGCATCCAGGATTGTCTGCGAAGAGCAATCGCTGAAGCTGCTGCCCTACTCGAACCTTCGGCTGCGTAAGAAATCAGCCTCATGGACGAGTTCACAATGGATGTAAGGGTATTAAGTTGCGCTGTCACTTTCTCTGAGACAGCAGCATCTGTAGTACCCTGGAGGGTATCTCCCAACTCTTTGACTAGATCCCTCTGTAGTCGTGTAAAATGGGTCAAATAGTTCAGGGATCGCATGGAAAAGCCGCTGAACTAAAAATGCGCTTCCCGTACCTGTCCATAGTCCTAGAATCTTTATTAGGGGGATGGACAGATGAGGAAGATTCCGACATCTCCTTTTTCGTGGCCGCTGCCACCATCATAGCGTCCACTGGAACTCCTTTTGTTAAGTAGGTCTTGTCCTGAGGTGCAGTTATATACTTATTGGGTTTCCTTGGGACTGGTTCCACTGTGTCAGGAGCCTCCCACGCCCTTCGAGCAATAAGTTCCATTAATTCGTCGAAGGGCGGAGTGACCCAGGAGGAAGAAGGGCGAGCACCGAATGCCTTCAGCAAAACTGACTCATCCTCAGAAGGGGGAAGGGAGTGCCAGTCACCTCTCTGTTTCAGGATCTCCAATATGTCCGAAAAGAGACATCTTCTGAAGGTGACTTAGGGGACCCTTCTGACTCATCTAAGTCAGTATCGGATGTCAAGGATTCTTGTGGAGAATCCAAGTGTCTCCTCTTACACAATCTTTTCCTAGGGACTTCTTCGGGGAGCATCCGAAGAAGCCTCCGAGGAAGAGGGGCACCCTCCAGGGGTGGCTGAGACACTGGTGCTCGACGCTTGGATGTGGCCGTGGGTGCAGAGGAGGATAACGGCCCTTTATGGGGAGGAGAGGTTGCTTCCACTGATGTGGTTGTCTGGGTAGACAACACCTTCCTCATTAGGTCGAACGCCCCGGTTCCCGAATCGAAGAATCTCCTGGTTCGAAGAAATGGGAAGAATCCCGAAACAGGCACGAAGGCATCGACCCGAGACGGAGCCGAATCGATCCGTGCGAGGCCCGAGGGAGAGTCGGAACCAAACGTCGGTTCGACTCGGCCCGGAACCAAGGACAGATCGTCTGCTCCGAGACTCGGTACCGGGTCCGACGGAGTCGAGGTGAGAGGAACAGACCGAGAAAGGACGGTTCTGGACCCGAGGGCTCCACAATCAGAAGATCAACCTCTTCCGGCTCCAAAGACTGGACAGGTCTCGGAGGAGGAATGGATGGAGACAATGGGAGGCCTTCAAGTTTCGACACCAACTGGGTGGAAACTGAAATAAGTTTGGACAGGGCCGAATGCTCCAATAACTTCTGCACCACACGATCCACATCGACATCGGAGAGTTTGGACGAAGAACGGGTCGAAGGAACCGAAGACGGAGCCAACCTCAATAAAGTCGATGGAGGGAGCTCCATCACCGGTTCCAAGACTCGAGGCTCAGGAACCGACACCAGTTGAACACTTGGCCCCGAAGTCTGTGGAACCGGTGATCTAACTTTACTCGAAGAGCTCGGAGACGATGACTTGGGCTCCGACGTCTTCGATTCCTTCGAGGATTTCGATGCCTGGTCAGAAGCATCCAGAGCCTCCTGAAAGGAAGGTTTTAATAATCCTCTGTCCATGAGTTTCCTGCGCCTATCTGTCATGACCCTCCCACTAAAAGAGTGACAGATTGAACAGTCCTCTTGTAAGTGGAGAGGGCCAAGGCAGTAGACACAGGAACTATGGTTGTCAGTCACTGACATTTTTTGGCCACACTGACAACGCTTAAAACCTGATTTCACTTTATCAGACATTTTACAAGTAAGATAAGAGTCAAGTCCAGTATAAGAGTCAAATCCGGTGAAAAAAGTCAAATCCAATTTAAATGTCAAGTCCGGTTGTCAAATTTAAGTAGGGTTGGTAGGCCCCGAAAAACTCTAACCAATTAATAAACTTAACGGTACCGAGAAATCAACCTACTCATACACACATACAGTCAGTATATCAACAATTACTATTAGAACAAATTTTCCAATAAAATATAACAAATTAAGCTATATCTTATCTCAAGATGCTCGAGCTAGCTCCCAGCGATGCGAACGCAGCAGCGGCAAACTAGATCTGAGGTAAAGGCAGAGGGGGATTGTGGGTATTAGATTGTCTCGAGCTTCTTCTCGATGCAGAGCTTGCAACCGGCCGACACGGAGCCGAGGATCGGCTCCGAACCCATGTGTAAGAACAAACGGCGAGATTGAACACTATCACATCTATAGACTCATAATTTTAACCAGCCTCATCTGTAAGGCAATGAAACAAATCATCATGGACCTCATAAATAAGGATGTAGGTGACCTCCAAACCTTGGATACATCCTTGTTCAGTTTAGTCAAGGGGAGGTCATGACTGCTAAACCTGGTGGACTTCATTGAGAACATGACCAGAGCCATAGACTAGGGCAAAGTCATGCACACAGCCTATCTTGACTTGGCCAAGGCCTTCGACACTATCCCACATTCAGGCATTATTGACAAACTAACCCAGTTAAATATCAACCCCTGGGTTGTCAGATGGTTTGCAAACTGGCTTACAGATCCACAACACTCAAAGTGGGAGAGTTTACCTCTACCTGCATACCTGTCAACAGTGGGGTCCCACAAGGGTCAGTGCTGGGCCCCCTCTTGTTTGGCATATATTTATCAGAAGTCCAGGCCAAAATGGAGGGGCTGTGTCCAACCAAGTTTTTGTATGACTGCAAATTAAGTGCTATCATTGAATCTCCTAGTGATGTTGGCGTACTTCAAAAGGGGCTTAGACAGACCAATGATTGGTGCCAAGGCCATGGTCTTAAACTAAATGCTAAAAAATGCATCATCATTCCTTTCAGTAAAAACAATGTCCCTGCTGATTATAAAATAAACAATAATACCCTAAGTACCAATTCAGTTAGTAAGAAACCTGGGAACACAAGTTGACTGTGACCTCAACTTTGACCACCATGTGTCTACTGTGGTGAGGAAGGCATTCTACATCACTTACCCAATTAGCAAAGGCATCGCCTCAAGAGCAAAGGAGGATATAACTCCCCTGCACTTGTCCCTTATCAGGCCTGTTATTGAATATGATGCCCCCTTTGGTATGTACCGTACCAGACACGTGCAGTAACTTGAGAGACCTCAGAGATTTCTAACTAAGAAAATTCAGGCTCTCCAGCACGTGTCTTATACGGACAGAATGTAGTCGCTGTCACTGTACTCGGTAGCGTATAGACTACTTACAGGTGATTTATGTCTGGTTTGCAGGGGTGTCTGTGACCCAGTTCTAATAGAAATGCTGCACATTCTTAAGTCATACTGCACTAGAGTCATCCGTTCTAGATACCTCAGTCTAGCCTGCAACATAAACAGGATCTGCTAGAGACACAGATACATCTCTCAGAAGTTGCTACCCCTCTGGAATAGGCTTCCAATCCATATCAGGCAATGTGCCTCCATGACGCTGTTTAAGTGCAACCTGGACAACTGGATGGAAAACCACAAATTTCTGCCTGGGATTGCCCCAGCTTCTCTCCTGGACATGGGTAGTCCTTGCTTAAATAACCTTAGGCATAGATAATACCTCTCATCTAGTATTATATTGGGATTTAACAACTAGGCTTGTAAAGACCCTCAGGTCAATAGCCTAGTAATATCCTATGAACCTATTTGTGGTTTAACATCGGTAGTTAACTGAGAATAACGTCTGGTTCTATAGTTGACAGCTATACCAACTGATTTTGAGGGGCTACATTCTATGATATACATTCAGCCAGTCTTTGATCTAAGGATGAGTACTCAAAGGAGTTGGTGACGTTAATGCAGCACAACTACACTAAAATGTGTCAAACTTTTATTAGTATTTGACTAGCAGACATGAACGTGTCTGCAAACAAATGACACTGCACAAAAACAAAAAAAGGAGAAGTTGTCAGATGCTACATAAACTCAGGTATAGACCCTATACAAACAGAAGTGTATTTTTCAACTTGGGAGTTGTCTTGGCAACAGAAAACTGTTGATGTTTCCAGCTGAGGTCACTAAAAGTTCACAGCAGTATCTGTTAAAAACAACTCCAGTGCAGTTTTATATTTATTATTACTTTCTTTGCTGTAGAAGTAAGAATAATACATACAAATGAGAATAAAAAATATAGATATGCTCTTTAATAAAAATCTGAAGGTCCAAACTCACTAAATAGTTTGTTTTAAGCATTGCCAAACCAGAGCTGGTTTGATCCAGGCTTAAGATTTAGGTTTGACTTGGCTTGGCCTTTCTTTGCCTCTGTGTATTTGAGAGCCAAGGTCAATCCAAGTCATCTGCGGCCTAAGGAAGCATTTTGGTCAGTCAAATCATTAGCTGTTGTGCCAGAAATGTACAAATGCTCTGCATTATAATAATGTACAGTAAATGAGGCTTGACTGTTGGTTTTGGCTGCTAGACACAAGCCAAGACCCCCTGGCTCTGATCTTGTATGTCTCTGAGTGAGCATTTCTCTGTTTACTCAGCTAAACCTGGCATAGCTATTTGCTTACCCCCTGTCCGGAAATGCAGCTTGCTGATCAAATGCAATTCTGATAGCAGAAAGTGCTACTGAACTGATGTTAGTATTTTATTTAACATCTCTTGACAGGTGAGAAAATTAATATTTATCTTGGTGTGATCCTACCAGCTTCAGTTGCACCATGTTGTTCTGCATTCTGTAGCTTAAAAATATGTTGTGAAATTATTCCTGTGGCTTGGCTGACTAATAATGTTTATTAGTAAATGTTTAGTATATGCTGTTACTCAGATTTCTGAAGTTATAAATGCATTTAAAAGAACAGTAAAGGTTAACTAGTTTTTATTTTTTTTATTAATGCTTTGACAATGAACAAAAGTCAAGTAAAATTCTGTATAGCTTTAGTCCCTTTCTGTTTTGTTTTTCTTGTGCATTTGATTTAACTTGAATATGGGAGATAGCATTATTATGTGTTTAGTGTCTTCAGCGAGACCTGGTGTGGTTGTGGTGCAGTCAGATGAAAGGCAGTTATGATAAAAGACAAAAAGTGTACAGCCATGTACTTTAGCAAGAAAAGAAACAGATGCATAATAAGAGGGATGGCATTTGGGAGGGTGGAGAGCGACAATAACCTGGAGGTTGTAATACTCACCCACTGGGTAAATCACATAATAACATTGATAAAGGCCTACAGGAGTCTAAGATGCATGGGAAAGTGTACACAAAGAGTAGAGCCGCTCATTTTATCTTTGTAGTGCAAAGAGCAGTGATACAATAGAATTTCTGTGGCAGTAGATAAGGGTCATTATGCTGCTAGTGAGTTCATCTAATGGGAGTGCCATCAGAGTGAGGAGGAGGAGGGTAGCAGGGCTGCAATGGTAGAAAACCTCTACATTCTTCACCTGTACACACTTATGAAGAAACAGAAGGGGGAGAAACCAGGGGGATACACTGCATTGCTGTGGGATAAGTAAGACGGGGGGAACTGAAAACTAGGACAGGGTTTGGGAGTAAGGGCACACGGAGACAGTTTATGACAAGAACATAATGCCAAAAGTAGTATATAGTACAGATTAGTACAGTGGTTTTGGGTGTTTGTGCAGATCGTTTGAAAGAGGAAGAAATGTGGGGAAGGGTAATAGCTACATATTGGCTAGCTTATAACACTTGAGCAGACTCCTTAGGGAATTATCCTTAAGTAACTCAGTTTTGTAAGAATGATACTATTTGGGAGTTTCTATAGCAGTGAATTGTCTTCATTCCTTTGACTTTTTCAAAAATATTCACATTACTTGTGGCTGAGGGTACACACAGTATGCCATAAAAAGCTAAAGAAAAAGCACAAAGCATAGCATTTTTGTGCACTCATTAATGAAGTTGTGTGAGAGGTTGACAGTTTGCATGGCCTTGAATTTTCAAAAACATCCTGATGGACTGACAACACTAAGTTGTTTATATATGAGAATTTAAACTGAGGTCCAATCTGCTTGAGTTGTTGATTGTGACAATATCCTATGTCACCTATCAAAAAGAGTAGGAGACGTTCCCTGATGCACTGGCCAAATTTCCCCTGGAAATATAAATGCCACCTCAGATAGGTTACTAGCTTAGTGAGACTAACCGGGTCATCAAAGGATAAGTGTGTGTGTGTGTGTGTGTGTGTGTGTGTGTGTGTGTGTATATTTATATATGTTCCCTATTAAGCCATTGCAGACACAGGTTGTCGAATGCGTCTTTGTCCCCAGTTTTGCATCATATTTTTGCCATTTCCCCTCTGTAAAATGTTTGATTTTTTTTGGTAAATTACTGATGATTTCAGTTAATGCCGTGGTGGTATGGTGGTAGTGTTGTTACCTCACAGCAAGAGGTTCTTCCGTTCGATTCTCGGCTTGGCTTGGGAGTGCCTTCTATGTGGAGTCTGCATGTCCTCCCCGTGGTTGGGTACCGTTCGAAAGACATGTGTGCGTAAATGGGCATGCCTTCGTTGAAGGTTGGGCGTCGAGCTGGCACCTCGGCGTTTCGTAAAAATCTACTGCCAATCATTAGCGGACCGGAGTTCTGCTGTGGCAACCCCTTAAAAGCCGAAAGACAAACAACAACAACTGATGATTTCAGTTAATAATGGCAGACGTTAGAATTTTGTACTTGTTAATCAAAAAATGAATGTTGATATAGACCTTGCTTTTGTTATCTTTTTAAGTGAATTAGTGTAATATTTAAAATTGTTCCTGATTTTTTTTCCCCAATTATTTCTATTCTTGTTCAAAATTACTGTGTAAAGCAGCTATGACGTATGCATGTGAGTTTAGTATTAAAAATGGGTCAGTTATATGAATTGGCACACCTAAGAGAACTCAGAAGGCTGTTCGTTTGAAACAGATTAGCAGCAGCATTGTTTGATATTAGAGATACATTTCTAGGAAGAAACCCAGAATACAGGAAAAATGCCTTACTTGGAACCTAGCCCTAAGTGGTTTGAGGCACAGGAGTTGTGCACTGACTCAGAAGCACTCTTTGGCACTGTTTCCATTGTTTTCACTCAAAGAAGAAACATATTTCAGAAGTTTAGCTTTCTAGGTTAATAGTTTCTTCCTGTTGTTTTTCTTTTACTTTGCTACATTATCTTTCCAGCTCACTGTGACATTGTAAATAGAAACTGTTACACCTTTCTGCAAGCCATCTGGTGCGGCTGAGAATATAAGCCTGCAGCAGGGATTTTTGAAGTGTTATAAACAATCTTTTTGATAAAATCAGTATCTATTTTAATTTTGTTACAGTGTCTCACACACACACACACACACACACACACACACACACACACACACACACACACACACACACACACACACACACACACACACAATGGCAAAGCATTTTAATTTGGAAAAGATGAAAGAATTTAGTTAGATTTAACCAATGCTCTGTGGAACTAATAGTTTGTTTCTGGTTGCATTTTAATTCAGCGAAACTGATGTTGTACTAAACTATTTGTCAGATTTGGTTACAGCATACTGACTGTAACTGTTTGTTGGCCTCAGAAATGCCACTTTTGTTAGCATTTCTTTTCCTGTAGTTGTATCCATAGTACCTGCAGTGCAGCATAGGTGTGCAAGAATTTGTTTTGTGCAATATTTTTCATTTATTGTACATTTACAGTAATTTATATTCAATAAAATGAGAATGTTATATCATGCATGTCTGTTTAAAGCATCTGCCTGATTATAATTAATAATTTCAATTCAAGAATTATTTCATTAGTTCATACAGTTTGGTTTTGAAATATTTGATATTGATATTCAGGGAGTAATACGAGACCATTACATTTGCAACAGAGCATGTTTCCAAAACTTATGCTCTGCCGTGACTTTGCTGTTGTGTGAGCAACCAGAAAGACTATTTCAGAATGTAAAGAAGAAAATGATACACTGCCAAACACTTCCTGTGGTGCTTGGTAGTAAAGCTTGTTGTATTACAGACTAATCTGATTGTATTTACATGAAATGCAGCAGCAGTGATTTGTACTGGTTCACGAAAGGCATGCTCAAAATGAGGTCAGTGTAGTTGTACGATCCTTTGGTTGAAGTGTGCCCTGTGTTGGTCCCTAAAGTTTGCAGTCTATAGTTATTCTTTCTTTCGCCAGAATAGCAAATAGCTCTAGTGTTCATTGGCAGTGTCTAGCTCTGATTGTGTAGAATGTGTTAATGAGCACCATTGTGCTTTGACAAGAAACTGCATATATTCCTTTACACCGAACCACTTTAGACTCAGCACCGTCACATGACCTTTGTTGCTGGTCTAACAAGTTAGTGTTACATCAGGGGAAAAATGTGGATTTGCTTTCGGTACTGAAGGCTTGGACGTTGAGCCTCAGGAAGGCCTTCAGAATGGGGTCACATAGGAAGTAAATAACCCTGGGATTAAAAAAGAAAGCATTTCAGGCTTTCTGCTAGGTGTGATCTAAAGTATAACTGAGTCATGTAGCTGTTTACAGTTCATAAAATTACCACATAAACCTATATGGAATGTTGTGTTATGGCATAAGAAAGCATAAAGGATTTATGTATGAATGCACTTGAGTGCTAATGAGTATTTGATTATGTCCACCCCCTCCCCATCTTAGCAGTGATTCATGATGTTCTCTCCCATGTCGGCAGCAGTGCAGCTTCTCTGCTGTGAAGGGCTAATTGTCCTGCGTCGGTGCTACACATGTATGTTAGCAAGTGGGGGAGGGGCACTTTTATTTCTTGGTCCTGACCCAAACTGTTCATGACAGACTGGTTGCCCTGCTTGTGCCAATTCTTCAAATACATGTGCGACATTAATGCCAGGAATATATGATATGTAGCAAGATTGGCCTGTTAGGTATGAGCTGTGGAGCTGCCTTCACGCTTGCCATGTTTACACTATGGTCACACATGACATAAGTGAGCAGTTCATCATAGCATGGAAAGCACATGTTTGGCATGAGTCAGCATGAGGAGAAGTGAAAAAAAAAAGTTTGTTTATAAACATTCTAGTGCCAGGCACATAGGACTAGTTACTAATAAAAACAAAAGCTGCAATCTTTCTAAAGATGAGCTCAATTTATTGAGCTTGCTAATTAATAACAAGAGTATCTGAGTTATGAAACCCAGTAAAGGGGATGCAATAGTTTTCTTTAATGCAGATGAATGTTCTGGGATGATGTTAAACTGTTAAAAGATGATATCCAGGCATCTAGAAATGAAGTAAATATAGCCTATCGAAAGATAGATTTTGCAACAGAAGAATGTTTACTACAAGGATACATTATTACCTTAGATTATTATTTTAAGGAATAAGCATCCCTATATTCCAACTATATTTAGAATTCACAAAGTCCATAAAGATATTAAAAAAAAAAAAAGCTTTTCGATCTATTGTCTCAGCACAAGGTTCCAAAACTTAAGGATGACAACTTAAGCTAACTTTGGAGATATTTGCACAAATGTTAAAATATACTTGGGACCTGTTGGAGAGACTAGATAGGGACATGTGGGAAAATGAACTATTGTTTCCGACTATTGATGTAGTTAACTTAGTTATATGTAAACCACAACATACTGGGTTAGAATATTTTTATGATTCATTACTGGAATGTGTTTTTTTGTATAATGATAAGAATAATTTATTGGTAAATATGATGGGATTGTGAAAGAAGAACTACATAAACAAACTAAGGGGGTGGCTATGGGAGGTAGTTGTGCCCAGTTTTCAGAAATCCAGTTCTTTCAGCTTGGGAAAGAAAATATGTTCTTACCTCTGAATTTTACAAATTCTGTAAAAATGTATCTTCAATATCTGGGCAACATATTTATTATCTGGAAAGGTCCTTTGTATGAAATTGGGAGATTTATTGATTATATAAATACATGAACAGATTTTTTAAATTTCACACACCAAATTAACACCACCACAGTAAATTATTTGATATTGCTATCGCAAAAAGTAGTGAAGCATTTGTTTCAAATATCTACCGCAAACCAACTTTAGTAACACATATTTAAAAGTTTCGATCCATATCGACAAAAGAAGAGTCTGATGAAAAGGGCAGTTAACTAGGGTGTCTAGAATGTTTTCAAAGGATGACACCCCTTTGAGGCTGAATAAAAACAAAGGTAGAAGAAATGTTTTTAGCTAGAAGCTATCCAAAAGTAATGGTGACAAATATTAGTAAATTGACCCAATGTTTGCAGTGAGACAGTTACTTGAGAAGAAGCTAGAGATGAGGAGAGAGTCCAACTGGGCAGAATTGGTGCAGGCTATGTACAAGGATCCAATGACTCAAGTATGAACAGTGTTCGGTCTCACAGAGGGGTTCCCAGTGGGAGTAGGTGTACATCAGGGTTCAGATCTAAACCCACTGCTGTTCTTACTGGTGATGGACTACATTAACAAACAGGTCAGAGGAGACATATCAACAAAGTTAATGTATGTAGACAATGTGGCATTACAGTCAGACTCTGAGCAAGAACTTCAGCAAAGGATAGGGGAATAGAATGCGAAGCTAAAGGCACATGGAAAGAAACTAAGCACAGATAAGACAGTGGTAATGGCAGCAAATTGGGGAAGTCAGATGAAGCCGAGAATAGAGATAGAAGGGAAGGTAGTGAAACCAGTACACAGCTTCAAGTGTCTGGGAGAGGTGGTTGAGGAAAAGGGAAGTCTGAATGAAGAGGTCAAAACTTGAATCAGAGGGGCTACAGCCAACTGGCATAGAATGTCAGGTGTAGTCTATGATAGAAGAATACCAAAGAAGCTGAAAAGTGAGGTGTGCAAGACAGTGGTGAGACCAGTACTACTGTATGTTACAGAAACCTGGGCAGTAAAGGCAGAACAGTTGAAGAAGCTAGAGGTGATGGAAATGAAGTGCCTGAGAAGGGTGGTAGGATGCACATTGTGGGACAGATGAAGAAATTAGGGCATAAGAGCATAAGCCAAAGTAGCTCCAACTGCAGAAAAGATCAAAGAGATTAGATTATGGTGGTTTAGACATGTGCAGAAAAGCAGAAGACAATGAGGACAGTAAGAGGAAGCGAGGACGTCCGGCAAAGAGGTGGATGGATTGTGTGAAAGAAGATCTGCCACAGTCAGGCATGAGTGTTGAAGAAGGCAGTAGTGTGGCACTGAATTGCGAGAGTTGGCGACATTTAACACGATACCCCGACCCCATATAGAAAAATGGGAAAAAGGAGGCTGATGATGATGATTCTTCCAGCTTTCAGTGTTGCCAGGGTTTCATAAAGGTTACCACAAAATTATAACCAGAGTCAATCTCATCACACCTCACACTGTTTAATCTTGTTCTCCACTCCTTTAATTTACATTCATTGCCTAGTAATAAATGACAATGAAATGGCACACCCGGTCTTTGCTATAATTATCTTACAGCATATCGGTTCTTGCACTTTAATACAACTTTTCATCAAACTGTATCATTTACATATATAAGGCCAAAAAAAACAAAACTGATAGCCCAACCTACCACCTTCCCTTTTACCTAGCCAGTGGTGACAGAAAGCACCAAACTGCCAATATCTGTTTCTTAAATAGAAGCATTCTTATTAGATTGCTTCTCCAAAAGAACTGTATACTTTTGCTTCAAGCAGCTATTGTAATGCCTGATAATATTCAACTAAATTCAGGCATAAGATAAATACAGTCCATAGTTACCAGTATGGAACAGAGACTCAGGCAGACATGTAAATGCATAAAGTCTTCGGAATAACCCATATAAGTATGGGCAGTATAAAATATACATTTGAAACATTTGAGTCGTGAGTTGCCATGGCATTGCAATACTTGAATGATAGGATGGACACAGAAACACAACTCCACTGTTACTGAGTATCTGTGAAACATAACTAAATGTAATGTCAGAGAACTAATTCAAGACCTGTCTACATTTAACAGAGCTACAGGCATCAACATGACTATTGATTGTAAAAAATAAATAAATAAATAACGCAGACTACTGGAAGCAAATCATAGTTCTTGAAGATGCTATGAGCAACCTTAATGTTTAAATAACAAACTGATCATTTAAACAAAGTCTATATTTGCAGATGTCTTTAATAGCAGACAATTCTTCATATCAGAAAGAACATGAACCCCTAAATAAACTACAGTTAATGGACTGATACCTACCATGATAAGATACAAGCCGATAAACTTCCCTACTTCACCTCAATGCATCTACTATATATTGTAGTAGGTTGACAAAAGTACTTCTTAAATGACTGCTTTCTCTTCTAACATTTGTCCTTAAGCATGTTATATTTTGAGCAAAGGATGCACATAAAAAATGTTTTTGCGGGAGTAACTTCTCCCGTACCTTGTGTGTGTATGTGGGACCTTACCCCTTTATGCCCACTTTATTTTCAGTCTGAGATTGATGTGCCACAGACATGGACTGATCTCTGCCAGGCACTGTAAGATCTGCCATTCTCCAAGAGGCTATAAAGTCAGACCAGTTGTGAAACAGTAGTATATGAACAAAGTGCAAGATGAACAACAGCATATTAGCAGATGCTACCATGAACTGTTATAAGTGATCGATTTTGACCTGATCTCAAGTAATGCAAACAAGTGACTATAAGATTTTAAATAACTTTCAGTCACCTAAAGAAAACAAAATGTATTAGTCTACAGATGGCTGGTCACAGCTTAAACAACAGCTAGCACCAAAAAGACAAAAATTTCATTCATGTAACTCCACTAAAGTCCAGCTTTTTGCTACCTTCATAAGACTCTAAATACTGTAGGGCGGCTGGAGAACCCGGTCCGTCTTAGTTCCAAATAGTCTGCCTCGAAAACGTATCTACAAAAAACTGAAAACATGTCTGAGACTACAAATGAGAAAATAAAAAAATTATTTACCTTCAGGTGTGACTGCTTCATCTCAGCGGTAAGCAGTATGCAGGGCTTCACTGAATGGAAATGCATCGCATCAGTAAATAAAATGCAGTCATCATCAGCAAAAGGCAGTCTCTATGGGGTTACTCTCAGTGGTCACAGCCTTTTGGTGGATTATAATCTTTCTAGGAAATTACCTTAGTGAATTGAGTGTCAAAAAAAAATCAACATAATATTTTGTTCTCTGTATTCTTTTTACCTAGTTGAAAATACTTGCAGCCAACATGAATTTGTTACTTTTCTGGCCATGGTTTTGCAGGTCAGGGATGATCAAACTTGAGGTAGAAAGACCTAGATAGGGGTAAAAAAACTGTACTTTTCGAAATGAAGTAAAATAAAATAAAGTAAAATAAAAGGAAAAGTGAAGGATTTAAGAACAGGTCAACATAAAAGGAGCAGCAGGGGCTGCACTAGATGAGTGAGAGAGATTTTTCTTTCTGCACTTGTTAGAGGGTTGGACAGTTACTGTCCCCAACAGCACGGCACTCTGTAAGCCCCTATTCTACATTCATACTGTGTCACCTTTGTCTGTATTAACCATACTGGACAAGGACATTGTCATTCCCCAGCAAAATGATAATGCAGGCAGGGAGAAGAGAGAGTGGAGGGGAGGTTAAGAAGCCACTGTTGCTGTACAGAGAATTTAGGGAGCTTACTGCTGTTAATGCCCTACGTGCTATGCACCTGTCCACTGTGGTCCAAAGGGTGGGACCTGCAGTGAACCCATCAACAAGGAATGTTGCCTTCTTCTGTGAATAACATCCACTTGGGCACTCTGTCTTTCACAGAATGCATTTCCTGACCTCTAGTCTCCTCCAATTATTCCATCAACGCAAATGCACCCCAAGAATGCATTCTACAACTCCTCTCCCCTGAGATAAACTGCCCCCATCAGCTCCCCCAGTGCCCTGATTGACTAATAAAACCTGCAGCCATTAGGGCTTTATCCCTGTGTACCCCAGAGCTAGCTTAAGTAGGGGAAGGATTGTAAGGTAGTTCATAAAGATGGACATCTGTTTCGCTCACTGGACTTTGGGCTGGCAGAGGACATAGAGTCTGCAAGTGAATGTGGAGCTTTGTGTTAGTGTGGTGGTAGAGATGGTAGTGGATTGGCTAGTTAAGGAAGAAAGAGTAGTCTAGGACTGTTGAGGAAATGAAGGTGACAGGTCAGTAGACTGGATGTGGTGGGGAAAATCAGGGATGAAAAAGGCAGGAGGATGTAGACAGATGTTATCAGATGAGTTCAGGCATGTAGAATAGCACAGAGTAAAGTGAAGGAAGAAAATGGAAGATGTAGTCATGAAAGGGAGATCATGGAAAAAGAATCAAGGTGGAAAGAGACGAAGGGGGAGCCCGTCTTCCTTTAGGAAGGATAAAGCAAATGGACTACTTCCCAGAATTGTCAGGAGTCTGGAAATTGTGCTGGCAGACTCTCCCCAATGGAGAAGTTCAACAGATCACTGGCCCAGTCAAATGTGCTTGACAGCAAGATGGGAACTAACAAAAATCCAAAGAAATGCATTACTGTTAGGCTAACAGCAGTAGCAGGGGCAGTTTTCCTGCAAGACCGTGATCTTCAGACCAAAAACCAACACAGGTTTCTGCTCAGGAGGAGCTGCCAGTCAAACCTTAACTAGTTGTATGATTGGGCTACATGTATTGGTGGATATGGTGTGCCTGGACTTCAGCAAGACATAGGGGGGGGGCAACTTATAGAAGCACTGTAGTAACTGGACATAGGACCAAGGCTAATAAAATTGGTGTTTGAAGGGTAGAACATAGCTGATTGTGATGAGTGGAATATTTCAGGAATAGAGAAAGTGACTTGGGAAGCACTGTAGGCTTCTGTCCTGAGTTCAGTAATAGATGGTGTATCTGTTTCAGAAACATTTGTAGTAACTGATAACAGGATCAGCCTCATCACTTATGGCACAAGGTTACGTGCAGCAGTAGAGGATGGATCAAGAGTCAGAGGAAGGATTTGGAAAGGCTGATCTGGGGAACGGAACAATTGCAAGTGACTTTTAGAGCAGACCAATATAGAGTACTGAATTTGGACCACAGCAATACCTTGCTGTAAACTATTGGCTTGAGTCGAGTAGAACTGATGGCAGGAGCACAAGGAAAGGATTCTACTAATTTCAATCATGCCAAAGCTGAACCACTCAAAGCAGAGTGAGAGGACAGTGGAAGCGGCAGACAGGGCGATGTGCTATGTCCTCAGGAGGATAGAATGCAGAAGGAATGAGCCCTCTGTACATCTGAGCCCTGATCAGGCCACGTGTTGAATACTGCAAGCAGCTTTTTTTTCCAGCAACTTGATGTCCATTTACTTGTATGGCTTTCATGATTCCAGAAGATGGCCATCATAGAAGTGCTTGGAATGGAGGGGAAAGGATATGACCAGAGACTAGAGGCAATATTGGTTTTCTTAATATGAACAAAACAGATTGGCTGGGACATAATACTGGCATGTAGAAGTATGTCAGGAAGATGTGTAGTGGTCTTCCTAAACAACAAGGATCAAGGTGGGGGGACGAAGAGGGCACTGGTAGCAGATTGCAGGAACTAATTACACCTGGTAGCTCTTCATAGAGAGTGAGCTGTTGACCTGTGGAAAGGACTGCCAGTGTGGATAGTAGAATGATGACTATTACCGAGGTTTATATTTATATGCAGTTGTGTTTTCCAGGCAAGCTAGAAAGGTGAATATTTATTTATGTATTTGTTACTCTGGTAACTGAACTGTTCCAAAGAGCCTTTTCAGCCATGGCTCATGCCCAAGGCAGTAAAACGTATACAGTGTCGTGGAAAAGACTTAAGGCAATTTCTTTAAAATAATTATTAATTTAAATGCAGCATACTGAATGCAGTGAACCTATTCTAATTAGGTAAAGTGACACTTGCTGCAGTAAAATAGAATTTAAAAGTTACACAACCTTATTTACAAAGTAGTTTTTTAATGCCAGTAGTCTGACTTTGTTGATTATGTAGAGAACTGTCCTTAGCTTACAAATGAAGTAGTTACGTTACAGGTAGGGGTTGAAGGTTATATGGATACAAGAGTGAGGGACAGGAAATAGAGTTCAAAAACATAAGTGACCACACAGCCGAAGAGCAGGAAGAGTGTTGAACTTGTTTTTGTAAGTTATGATATAACATCTGAATCTAGTCTGAGGCACAAAGGTAGAATTAATCTTGATCCAATTAGCAGGAGCATATGGTTTGTTTCTTTATATAGTCAAGGAACTTATTTATTTATTTGCATTTAAGCCTTTTAAGAACAGGAAGGAAGGAATTTCATGCTTCATGCACTTTGGCTGGTATAACAACATTGTTTACAACAGTTATGTAGTGAGTGTTTTTTTCTCATACTGAAGCTTAATGTACCCCATTCAGACAGCAAACAATGGGGATCCACGTCATTGTGTTGAGGGAATAAACAGCACAAACAGTACTAGTGAAGAAACATCGTCATTGGAGTAAGAGTGATGCTGAAGACAAGTATTTTTACAGAGGAGTGGCCCCTTGCATTCTCATACCCCCAGTGACTCTACATTTGTTAGCTCTGGAACTGTATAACCGTATGGTTAAGAGAACGCTCGCTTACTTCTGGGCAACTTGTCTGTTGCATCAAGCTTCACTGTTAGTGCTTATTGAAATGTTTACCACAATATAAAGGCCTGTGCTGTTGTATGAACTACAGTCTCCCAAAATTACTATATTCCTCACTGTTAGTCCAGTAGCCACTAAGCAAAAAAGTAGTGTAGCTACTGAAAGATGTAAATAAATAGCCACGTTGTTTAACCTAAGCTAAGCAAAGAAATAAATGCAAAATGTAATGGACCTATACATTCATCTAAAGATCATTGTTGCATTTGTCAGCTCAGTGTAGGGTGAAGACTTGAAGATGGGGATGTGTTTAAATAACTAGTATGACTAACCTTGAGGAAAGACAGCTGTACATGTAACTCAATGAACCGAACTGGCTAAAAGGTCCCAGTCACCAAGTTGTATGTGTACAAGTGAAAGTGGATGAAAGTAACCCAGTCACCTATATTAAATGATATTAGAAAACTGTGCTTCCGTATTCCGTTAAGTGTGCTCTTGTTTTGATGAGTTTGTTGTGCACTCTTATTGTTATTGGCACATCACTTTATCTTATCCTAGCATAGCTTGTCTTGTATATTATGCGGTACCATCTATACTATGAGATCAGATGTTTTGGTAGTCTGTTGAAGTGCTTTGATATGCATTTTTTTTTTTAATTTATTGCCTTTTTAGGCAAATTTTCCTGCTTTGCTGTATCCTCCTCTAAACCTCTGTGTTTCCATATTGCCTCATCTCATTAGCAGGGCCACTACAAGATTGTTGAACATTTTATCAAAAAGTGTGGAAATGTTTTGTAAAAATTGCGGGCTGCAATGTACAACCCCACTACCCACTAATAGTTTGTTATATTATATGCTGCATATTACTACGATAGATGCATTTCCACATATCATTGCTTTAGTTTTTTTCCTTAAATGGGGTGCCGATTAAGCTTTGCACAATATCTCTTCAAAGTCTTTATATATCAGAAGCAATGCACAGTATACATGCCAAGCATTTATTAGGGTATTTCTAGAAACTGATAAAAACACTGCCTTCATAAAAATGTTCACTGGCAAAGGTGGTGATGTGTGTTTCTTTACAGATATTTGTTTATAGGTTTACACCAGGGTCTTTATAAGTCTAGCAGAGCAACCCCACCCAGTTTTTTCCTAGAGTGCCTTTGATGCCTATACAGTAGGGTATGTTACTAAAGAGGTAGCTAAGGGTTATGTGGAGCAGTATGTTAGTTGGGGATTAATTTACTTACTGTCGACCTCTGTCCATCAGAGACATGGGGTCCAGACCAAGGGTAAATCTGTAATTTCTCATTCCGTGATCAAGGTGTTGTTTGAATAAGGTCAGGGATGAACTCTGCTTCATGTAGATGGGGAGCTTATTCCATATTGTGGGGATCCTTTGAGACACACATCAGTCTCTCCAGCAGGTTCTATGTATGTCACAGGCAAAGTTCCGGTCCTTGGATCTAGTGTTTCTGGTGTTGTTTGTTTTGTGGATCTGCAAGAGATCCATCAGAGCTGGATCTGAGGATGCCTTAAATGCCAGGCAGAGATTGCCTCTCAATAACCTGTAAGAGACTGGGTACAGAGATGGGGCCTTAAGGCAATCTGTAAAAATCAGAGTATTCATACCCTGGATTCTCCTGGTGAGGACCATTTGAGAGGGTTCCAACTGTTGCAAGTGCCTGGTTAGGTACATGCCAAGGGGGACATTGTACTCAATTATGGGTCTGATAAGGGTAGAATGGTACTATAACTTCCTTGGACCTGGACGCCATACCCTTGCTTATGAGTTGGGCAACATAGAATGATTTTCTTATTATCATGAATATGTGCTTATCAAAGGTCAGATTACTGCCTACATATTTTCACTTATCCCTAACTATCAGGTCAACTCTTAAGGGTGTTTTATTGATGGAGTAATTAGCTTGGGTGGATGATTTCCCAAAGGGTGCTGTAATGCATTTCTTCCCATTGGATTTTAAACTGTGGGTTTGGCACCAGCTATTTGTTTGTGTTAGACCCTGTTGTAGGATACTGGTGTAATGGGGAGAATCTATGATAGCTCCAGATTTACAATCATCTGTGAACTTGGTGAGCCAGAGACCTTTGACATTAGCTTTGACTAACAAGAAGCAGATATTAAAGAAGAGTGGGCCCAACACGGAACCCTGGGGTACTCCACTGGTGACCGGTCTCCTGGTGAAGGTGGTCTCAACAATCCTGACTTCTTGGCTCCTGTCCTTGAGCCAGCAAGCAATCCAGCAAATTATTTTTGAAGTATGCTGTTAGCTGACCTAAAATTGCAGCCTACAGCCTATTCAACATTTTAAACAACAAAGTTATTTAAATCTTTCGTACATTTAAGTTAACATTTAGGGTAAATATTAACAGCAGGGAAACTCAGCCATACAGAACAAAACATTGTTTTTACTACATTATCCATATGAATGGGGATATTTTTGCCTTTGCTTGCACCTATTGCTTAATTTTCTTTGTCACCAAAAAAGTTATCTTACTACCTGTTTTAAGTCAGGATTTGTGTGCTCAAGCTTTTATACAGCCTGAGTGGGGAAGTGAAGTATGGAGTAAGTCACTTAAATACTCATACTTTGCTAAACTTTTGCTATCCTTTGCTTGACTTACTTGAATATGCAAATCAACCCATTATTGTAGTTGAAATGCAAAGTCATAAATTATGCAAAGAATTACAGTTTTTGTTGAGAACAAGATAAGAATTATGGACCAAATCATGGATGTAGGTTTCCAATGGCCTTGCTCAGTCACTTACTAGCTTTTTATTTTGTTGCTCTGAACATTTTTCTTTTTGCTGTCAGTATAATTAAAAAAAATAAATAAATAAAAGATTTTGTACAGTTTTTTTTCAGTGTTTACCACAGGTGATATGGCGGTGCTTGCTGTTTTTGTTAATAAGCTGTGTACAGGCTGTTTTTTTTTTTCCCTGCGTTATTATAAATGACTGATTTCTACCTTTTAATTGTGTTAAAGCTACCATTTAATTATGGATGGTACAGCTTTCAAACAGTGCAATAACCATGGACAGAAAATTCCTCCTCGGGTAGAAAGCATTCTGTGTGGTTTCCCCTTGGGAAGAACACTTCATTGAAACAAATGTGATAGCTGCAAGTCATTTAATCCACAGACTGTTAAGGATAAAAAGAATAAGTTAATTTTGAAAAGTTTGAAATGGAGTACAGCATTTACCCCAGAAGGGACGTAAGAGCATTAAAAGACTGTTAATGAGTCTCACAAATCTTTGAAGCTTAGAAAAAATGCAGGGATCATGAGATGAACTGAAAAAGAAAACAGAAAGGATAAAGGAGACTGGACTCCTGTTTCTAAAGAGTTGAAGAAGCCCGGGGTAGAGGATTTATCGACTTGTACTTACTGATACTACCCCTTTTGGTATTACTTTTGTTACCAGAAATTGTTACTGACTCTTCTACTCCTAGGATATTTAGACAAAGCAGTTTATCCTCTTTCTGAAATAAAGCAAAGGCCATCGATTTGTTCCAAAGCCATTTGGTCACTCTGGACATTGACTACAAGCAGATGCTGAGAGCTTTTTTCTGAAGGTTCAGCAGGAAATGTTTCTTGCCTCCTTCCCTTATGGTTCTATGGTGTACAGAGGCAGTACATCCTTACTATTATGGTCTATGTTTTGCTCATGTCCCCCCATTTTGGCACCAAATCTTATGAGGCAGGTCACAGACCTTCAGGTGTCAACATCAAGAGATGTGTTGATGTTAGTTCTAATTTTGAATTCAGGACAGCAGTCTTTTAGGGTCCAATGTTTTCAGTGGCAGGAATGCTACCAAGGTATGTTAATGGTTTTGATTCCTGTGCTGTTGGTGTTGAGAGCTGATATGTCTCTGAGTACAGGTATTATCCATTTCCTTCATTATCCTTTCAGATTTTATTGGGGTCATTGCCAATTTTGGCAGCACCATCCTTGAGCACTTGACCTGGTGGCTTTCAGGGCCAGGACTCGGTTTGATTGGTGCATCAGCCCCATTATTCCAGGTCAAGTAGTCTGTGTCAAACTTAACACAATCGTTTCAGCATTTTATTCAACTTAGATGGGTTTTGGCTTCATGCATTTCTGGTAAGTGCCCAAGGCCTTAAGTGTGCCACTATTCAAGATAAATCCGGATCACTGAATAGGAAATCAGAAATGCATCCCAGATCTAGCACCTGTATCTCTAATGGACAGAGAAGTCTGTAAATCATGTTATAGCCTGCATATACCCCTTAAAATAACATCTAAGGCATGTAAACTTGGATATAATTGCAGTGCTTTGCTAGGCTTAAAAAGGCTGCAGTGGGCATTAGCCTTGTATACAGCTTGTGGGATATAATTGCAATGCTTTGCTAGACGTAAAAAGGCTCCAGTGTGCATTAGCCTTGTGTATAACTTGTGGGATATAATTGCAGTGCTTTGCTAGACATAAAAAGGCCCCAGTGGGCATTATCCTTGTATACACATGTGAACCTGTGAGCCTGTATCTGTTTCAGCAGCATTGCCAATATTGAGCACAGACACCAACAAGAAACATTTGGCCACTCCTTCATCTCAACAGCAGGACAGTGGGTCCATGGGACTCTTACAGGATCAGCCAAATGTATCAGGATCAGGTCATGCTTTTTCATTATTCTTGGATCAGTCCCCTTCAAGGCCAGATAGGAAGCACAGGTGCAAATAGAAGAACATGAATACCCTACTGGAATCCCCCTCTCCAAATGCAAAAATGAAAATGGCATTGATTCCCCACATCACCCTGTGATGACCCCAACTTTATAGAATTCCTTAAAATGGTAACAGAGGTCAGGATGACCCATAGAACATAAGTTTTCTGTCAAAACAGTCCTGCAAGAAGCCCTTTGTACCCCCTCAACAATCCTTGTAGGTGGTCCTCTATAAAGACAAGATAATACATCTTTCTTGCAGTCAGGACTGCAGAGGAAAAATCAGATGCTGTGATACCAGTTCTGAGGAAGCCAGACAAGCTGCTCTGCCCTCCCAAAGACCGAATATGTTTTGCACAGATTCCCAAGGTAGATTGTTGGTGCTGTAGCTGCCCTTAAAAAGGCTCCTTCTCCACAGGCCTTATTCTTACTTCTCCTGGTAATATGTTCAGTGCAACAGATTTGGGAAGCATGTTTGCACATCCTTCACATTACTGTCGAGGGTGGCAAACTATCTCTTGCATGTACTATTCTTCCAGTGTGAGCTGGTGGAGGAGATGTGTGTCCTATTTTGCTGTAGGAGTTTCCTGAAGGAGAGCTCAAAATGAATGAAAACTTTGTCTTCTGTTTCAGATCTCACCATGCAGCTTCCATGTAACTCAGCAGATAGTGCTGCTAGCCAGCAAGCTCTTCTTTGTCGTGCCCAGTTACCTCTTGCGGGTTTTATTGAGAATTCTAAGTCTTTCCTTTATCCTCCCTTCGATAGGTCAAACTTTTTTGTTGAGGATTCTGAGTCTTTCCTTTATCCTCCCTTCGATAGGTCAAATTTTTTTGTTGAGGATTCTGAGTCTTTCCTTTATCCTCCCTTTGAATGGTCGAACCTTTTTGTTGAGGATTCTGAGTCTTTCCTTTATCCTCCCTTTGATAGGTCGAACCTGTTTGGGCTAAACATTTGGTAGAAACTGGAGGATGCAGGGAAGAAGGGCAAGACCATCATAGCTGTTTATATGAATTTTCAGACTCCTCAATTTGCCTTTTTTAGGACAGAGAGTCCATATTGATTATGGTGCTAGCAAGGGCAATAGCAGTAAGGGAATGAGAGATCTGTTAAGAACCAGCTTGGGCATGGAACCTTCAAGGCTAGACACTGGTTCAGAGAGAACAGCAAGTAACATCAAGGGTTCTGCAGTTCGTCAAGGAGGACAGCATTATAAACCTTGAGATCTTGTCTAATTGTTCCATTGTAGAGACAGAAGAGGACAATATGTCTTCCTTATATGATTGACTGGCTCTCAAACAAAGGAAGTAGATTTGAACACTAATTTCCTAAGGCTACATAATTCCCTTCCACACCCTCCCCTTCCCTCACTGTCTCACATTGTCAAGCATTCCCCCCAGTCAAAAGAGTGCTGCAAGACAAAAGGTCTTAAACCTCATCAGCAGAAGGGCCATACAAGAGGTCCCACCAACCAGAAAAGATCTGGTTATTAGTACAGGTTATATTTTATTTCTAAAAAGAAAAAGGACCTCGAGACAGTGATCAGTCTGAGTAAAACAGTCATTGCAGGTGGTCATTGTGCAGTCCATCTTTCTTTATCTGCAGGTAGACTGGATGTGTTGTTTGGACCTCCAGGATGCCTACCTCTATACCAGGATCACCAAGGATTTCAAAAAGGTTTATGCACTTCTGAGTAGAAGCTAATCATTCTGAGTTCTTTCATTCAGTCTTATGTGAGCTGGTAGGGTAATTACCAAATGCATATCCATTGTTGCACTGAACCAAATGCTTCAAGGGGTGAAGGTGCTTTGATAACTGCACTGGTTCCTAGTTGTGAAACTTTATTGACAGTTTAGTTACAATGTAGGAGTTTCAACTGTTTTTTTTTTTGTTTTGCTGATCCTTGGAAATGAAGATTGCAGAGCTCCTGATGGAGCCATCACAGCACTGACTTTCATCAGCTGCATCTTGGATACACTGTGCTGCAGAGCACATCTGCCTTCAGACAGGATTCTTATACTACGAACTATGGTGGTCAGATTGTTTACTGTCAGTCTGTTACTGCAGCTCTCTCTCGTAGAGCACTGGGTCTCACAGGCAGCTACTGTTTACAAAGTCCTTAATGCAGGTATCTGCTTGAAGATTCTCTAGTGGAGTCTGAAGGTGCCATGGTCTTAGTGAAGAGATTTCATATCTCAACAGATAAAGATTTCCAAGACATGTAAGATTAGTTTAGAAATAGTGACTCCGTACTCTGAATCTTCATCTGGACAGCTCGTTCCAAGTTTCCTCACCAGCAGAGGCTGCTATTTTGGACACCTTTGCCCTAAATTGAGATATATGCACAAGGGCAGATGGTTCTTGTTGTTTGGTTACAGATGGAGGCATGTCTGCACAATGAGATTTTTGGAGCTGAGGATGGTCTTTCTTACTCTATAGGTGTCCCAGGGATCCCTGTTTTAAAGAGGAGCGTCTGTGCAGACTAATATTTCAGTTGTAGTTTGGTACATAAACAAGCAAGGGAATCCGCCCTAACCTTTCCATCAAGATATGATGATGGTATGGCAATGGGCTATGCTAACATAATAGTTTTAATAGCCAGTCATATCACAGCAAGAGGGTCTCCGGTTCGATTTTTGGTTGGGATGCCTTTTTGCAGAGTCTGCATGCACCCCCTGTGTTCACATGGGGTTTTTTCTGAATGCTAAGGTTTTCTTCCACATTCCAAAAACATACAACAGGTGGACTGGGCACTCTAAATTGGTCATAGGTATGAATGTGCATGGACTAGCCAGCCATCAATGTAAGCATTGGCTCTAGATGATTGTCATTGTTGAAGAAGTGACACCCCAACCCGATGTGCAAAAATGGGAAAAGGGGATTGCGGATGGATGAATGGATTTCCAAGGAAGCATGTTCTCTTGCAATGTGGCTTAGTCATTACTTACTCATGCTCATAAGTTGTCCCTTAGCCTTTTTGTAGTGCATATGCTTTTTCCTTTTCTGTGAGAAGCATTGCTGTGACCTCCTTACGAGTACAGCCAGTGCCAAGTGTAACAACGGCTGCTGTCTCATCATTCCTCTGGGGTAGGGAGTTGTCCCATGCATACCATTTCCATTGCAATGGCCCTAGGACTTCTTTATGTTTATGCTTTTCACTGTGTCATATTCTTCTGAAGTTCACTCAGTAAGCCTGAAAGAACAAATCCAAAGTAATTCTCTTAGTCCCATTCTGGCCCTGACTAGTATGTCTCCCTCTGCTGTGGCATCATCTGCTCCTGGAACCCCCTAGTCCCCTGTTGACTATCCTCTCAAACAAGCCTCACCCTGTCCTACACACCTTTTGCCTAACCATGTAGTTATTCTAGTTCCAGTAATAGCCAAGGACCCTTTCTCCCTGCCTAGAGTCGTCAAAATCCTTGCTTCTGCCCAGAAACCCAATAGCAGACAAATGCACGAGAATAAATGAACACATTTTGTTATCTGGGTTACCTCCAGAAGGTTAGAGCCTTTGTAGTACCAGTGCCTGCAGTTTTAAATTACCTTTCTCAAACTTTTAATGCAAGACTAAGTTGTTCAACTGATAAGATCTACCATATCTTTGTAATGTGCAGTTTTGACGACTTGTTTTACATTTTAGTATTTCTTAGGCTGCGGTATTACCCCAGTTAACTAATGTGACTAAAGAAATGAAAATGATACAGTTGTAGGTGCAAGGCCACATTTAGCCTTACCTTAGTGTCAGAGTACATTTTTGTTTACATTTCATTCTTGTGTGATTATATTCAGTTTTAATGTTGCTCACCTTGACATAAACTTTAATTACTCGTTTCCTGTTTTTCACTTTTTGTCTTTTAAGTGGCTCCATAAATGTATGCTGTCATTTCTTATAAACAAGCCAAGACATGAAACACACTGCAGAACTTGGTACAGTCATTGATGAGTGATACTCTCTCTGTGTTTTTACTTGATAGAGTAATATGCCAATCAATTAATTTTTACAGGGTGTGCTCTTGTGTGCTACGTACTAATAGTAATTTATTCTGTTTCTTTCTATCCATCCTGTCATATTGCTACAGCTGATTATTGGTGAAAGTCAGTATTTAGAATTGATTACTTACTTTATTTCAAAATGGTCATATAGTTGATGTCTTGATGTTTGATTTTTCACACCACTGTCATTCTCATGCCTTCATTACTCTTAAATGTTAACAAGCAAGTACGCATTGCCTTCCCTTTTATGTAGAAACAAATTACTGCTAAACACTCCCAAAGTACCTGAGGCAAAAAGCAGCAACACAGAAGGATGAAATAACCAACAGGATACACCACGAGAATACCAGCTAGTAGATGAAAACTTCTTTATTCCACAACAATTAAAAGTAGATAAGCGCTTTCGCGTGCTTCATGCACGCTTCATCAGATCTATATAACACAGTTATACTAGCACTTATATAGTAAATAAATCATTCAATTCAGTAATAATAATTAGGTGATTAAATCTGGTAATTAAAATTTAAAGCACTAAGCGCCATATTCTGAAGTATCATCAGTTGTCTTTTTCACTTGCTTTATATGCATTTTTTATATGTTTTTTACACGTCTTTTTAATATGTCTATTAGGGATCATTTTGTGCTGTTTTAAGTAAATGTTTTCATATTTGATATGCACTCCCTCATTAATACACTCATGCATTTTTTATGCATTTTCATGTACTCTCATGCACTAGGTGTGAAAGACATATGGATACTCATCCTTGTATTTATTTACCTATATTGAAACATATAGAATTTTTATTTTTATTTAAGGTTATGTTGGTATGAGTCTGCAGGGTAGACCGAAAATGTTGCAGCTGATGATACTTCAGAATATGGCGCTTAGTGCTTTAAATTTTAATTACCAGATTTAATCACCTAATTATTATTACTGAATTGAATGATTTATTTACTATATAAGTGCTAGTATAACTGTGTTATATAGATCTGATGAAGCGTGCATGAAGCACGCGAAAGCGCTTATCTACTTTTAATTGTTGTGGAATAAAGAAGTTTTCATCTACTAGCTGGTATTCTCGTGGTGTATCCTGTTGGTTATTTCATCCTTCCCTTTTATGCGTGACCTTAATAGCACAAAGAAGATAATATGATCTATATTTAGATAGAGGCCAAATTCAATGGTGTAGATGATGAGGCCCTGATTATGGCCCTGGCAACCTAAGTTTGATTAGCAGCTTGGGTGCTTCATGGAGCTGACAGAGAAGATAGGCAGGCCCATCCTGGGGGAGGTCAACGAAAGTTGCATGCCACTGCATTCAGAAGAAGGGAAGGGCACAGAACTTGTGGGTGGGCATATGGCTCACCATGCAACAGACAGATGGTAGTCTTCATTGAACAGACCAGTGGGAGCATGTTTTTGGATAACAAGAAGGTATAATGGCCCCTGCAGTGTTGCAGATAACTCATCCATCCACCCAGACAAGGGATATTGTGTGTGTGTGTGTGTATATATATATATATATATATATATATATATATATGTACACATACATACATACGTGCATATATTTATATTTATAAACTACCCTCATAGCCAGGCAATCCTTCATGGCTGCCTGAATGATGGCTCCTCCGGATATGTTTACTCTAGTGTGAGGCATATTGTAATATAATGTAATATGGTCAGACATGGTAGAAAAGCTAAGTCTCCTGAGTTCTGTGCTGAGACCTCTCTTGTTTGGAAGTAAAAGCCAATACCAAAGGGCTGTGGTTGACTAAGTTTGCAGATGACTGGAAGCTAGGAGCAGTCACTGAATCCCCAAATGATGTAGCCATCCTGCAGGAAGGTTTGTCTCAAATAAATAACTGGTGTCAAAATCATGGTCTTAAAGTAAATGCCAAATCCTTTGGATAGTCTTCTACGCCAGGGGACTGTCATTGACAACATGCCCCTAACAGTTGTTCGGGCTTTGGGAACTTATGTAGACAGTGACCTAACCTTTGACCAACCTGTGTCTATTTTTGTAAGAAAGTCCTCCTGTATTCTACAGCTTGTAAATAAAGGGATAGTGTCTAGATCTAGGGATGTCACTTTGCCCCTTTACTCAGCCCTCATTAGGCCAGTCATGGAATGGAATGTTCCCTTTGGAAGGCATCTCTTCAGATGCATGCAGTAATGGGAACGTCTACAGAGATACCTTAATAAAAGGATACAAGGCCTAAACAACATGTCCTACACGGATTGACACAAAGCCTTGTCACTATACTCGGTATCCTACACTGCTAAGAGTTGACCTGTGTATGGCATACAAGGCAACCTCTGACCCATTATTGATGGATTTACTGCACATCAGCAAGTTAAATGGCATCAGAAGTACTTAGTCTAGGGATCTAAACCTTCTTCTGCAACATCAAACAATGGTTGGGAGGGACAGGTATATTTCACAGAGGATACGTCTGCTATGGAGCAGATTCTTCATCCACATAAAACAAAGTTCATCCCTGTCCATTCTCAAGCACAGCTTAGATCTATGGATGGGAAACTGAAGATTTACTCCAGGGCTGGCTTTGTGCTATGTTTGGACAGATACCACACCTAAATGCTTTATCTCATGCATGAACCTCCTCTAATTAGTTATGGAATGATCTTGGTTGTTCTCATTAGATATAGTATATAATTATCGATCATGGGATGGGTAAGGCTAATCTATAACCAAATGGGATAGGTTATTTTGAGCACAAAAAGTGAAACTGGCTATGCTTGAAATGGGCTGCAAGGAAAGCTAGCCTAGTGCTTTGGAAAGCACAGTTGTATAAAATCTTACCATAACAATATATGTCCTTCCCTTCACTGTTGCAGTATTCCTTACATTAGGGATCCCCTGACAAGGGTAGCCTGATCTCTGGCCGGTATACCAAAGCCTTAGTTATCTGTAGGGACATAATACATCACATAATGCTCCCCAGTCACAGCATAGGGCATAAAGGTGATGTACAGATATGCTTTCCTCAGAACTGAAAAGTCCCAGGAGGAACAACAGTCCAAGCAGTAAAGGAGGAGCATGTGCATCCAGAAGGAAAAGGGGGAGGAGTTAAGGAGTAAATACTGCAACAATGAAGGGAGAGACATCTTCTCCCTCCTCCCTATTTTTCTTCTTTCCTTCAGGAACATGCACATCTAGAAGGAAAGAAGAAAAAGGGGGGAAGAGGGTGGGAGCGAATACTGCAGCACTGAAGGGAAGGACATTTACTGCTATGGTAAGATTTTACACAACTTTACTATGACCTTCCATATCACTGTTGCAGTATTCATTACACTAGGGAGAGTTTAAAAGCTTAAGAGGAAATTTGGAAGGAGGAAGATCCAGCAGAGCCCTTAGAAAAGCCATGTAGGCTAGCCCTGGCAAATCTGTGTCTAGCCCTGGAAACCATATCCACCTTAAAGTGCTTGGTAAATGTATGCACAGAAGTCTAAGTAGCTGCCTCAAGGATGGAGTTGGTATCCAGTCCTTTGAAAAAAAGCACCAGAAGAAGCCACAGCCCTGGTAGAATGAACCTTAACAGAAGAACAAATTATTTTCCCATGAAAAGAGTATCAAAAAGAAATGGCCTTAGAGATCCAGGAAGAAATAATTTGTTTAAGAAACAACCAAACTTAAAGACCTAGGATGGAAGGAAACAAAAAGTTGCTCAGATGTATTAAGGCTTTAGTTTTATGTAAATAGTATCCGAGTTGTCTATTCAAATCCAAGGTGTGAAGAACCTACTCACTAGCACACTGCAGAGAAGGGGGACAAATTAATAGACTGATTAAGAGACATCTCATTAACCATCTTGGGCATAAAAGAAGGATTAGTACAAAGAGACACCCTGTCCTTATGAAAAACTAAAAAAAGAGGAACAGCCATAAAGACCTGAAGCTCAGACTCCCTTCTAGCTGAAGTAAGGGTCAAAAGAAGAACAGTCTTCCAAGTACAATGCTGTAAGGGAGCCGAGGGCTCAAAAGGAGCCTGAGTCAGTTTCTTAAGAACAAAATTAAGGTCCCAGTTAGAAGGAATAAGCTTCATGGGAGGCCTAATATTAAGGATGCCTTTAAGGAATTGTTGAACCTCAAATCTAGAAACCAAAGGAGGAGTCAAAGGCAGATGAGCAGAAATAGCTGAAAGGTGGGCTTTGACTGAAGACTAAGCCAACCCAGCAGTGAGCAATTCACATAAACAAGAGAGAACCAAAGGAAGTTCCACAGAAAGTGGATCCAGGTTACAAGCAAGACACCAAACAGAAAATGGATAAATAAGATTTCCTGGTAGTGGGTTTCCTGGCCTCCTGTAGGACCCAAAGCCCGTCCTCATAAAACAGGTGGCTAAAAGGGATCAAAAACCTATCATCAACAATGTCAGTTGAAGAGTGGACAACTAGAGATGGATAAGAGACCCCTTATCTTGTGTGAGTAGGCCCACATTGTGAGGTAACGTGTGGTGATTGCCTTTGGCTAAGTTCAGAAAGAGAGGGGACTAATGCTGTCTGGGCCGAAAGGGAGTCACCAACAAGATTTTGGGAAAGTTTTTTTTATCTTGAACAGGATCCTCGGAATGAGAGGAAGGGGAGAGAAGACATAAAGAAACATCCCCCCTTCCAAGAGAAAGAGAGGGTGTCCACCTTCCAAGCCAGAGGACATGGGACTGTGGTGCAAAAAATAGGAAGTTGTCTGTTCAGAGGGGAGGCAAAAATATCTACCTGAGGAATATCCCACTAGTGGGCAATGTCCAGAAACATGTTTCTGTGTAGTAACCATTTATGAGTCTGTGTTTCTCTTTAATGTTGATATGGTCCTTCTGCTGACGAAGAGACCAAAGGTCCTGAGCCTTCAAAGGGCCAAAAGAAGTTCTCACCCCACAGCTGAGACATCTGAAAAGAGGTCCAGAGAAGGGACTGAATGGTGAAAAGGAAGCCCTGGGTTGAAAGACAGTTGATGAATCCATCAATGAAACTGTAGCTTGAGTCATGGAAGAAGAGGAATTGGAAAGTCTGGTGGATGAGATTGTTGAAGCCAAACTGACTTTAGGAACCACTGAAGCTTTCTCATATGAAGCCTGGCTAGAGGAAGGGTGGAAGGCTTGGAAGCCGCATACCCCAGGGCCCTTAGAAACTCCCTTTCTGTAAATGAGACCAGAGGAAGAAGGGATTGAAAAAATGCAATCAAATGTAAAGCCTTGAGAGGTGGCAGGGATGCCAGCATGGGAATGGTCTGAAACCTGCACCCGAGAAAAACATTATTCTGAGAAGAGGTCAGGAAGGATTTGTGGAAATTTACTGTAATCCCTAGGCTCTGCAAGAGTCAAATAGCATAGTGAAGGTGCTGAAGCAAGGTCTCTGGAGAGGAAGCCTGGATAAGCAGGTCTTCTAGATAAGGAATGATCTGTATTCCCTTCGTTCTGCAAAAGCAATGACAGGAGTAACACATTTGGTGAAGACCCTTGGGGCAGTAGAGAGGCCAAAGGGCAAACCAGAGAACTGAGGGTGCAAGGAAGAGACAGAGAAATGCAAAAATTTATTTTCCTGAAATGGAGATGAATAAGAATGTGGTGATAGGCACCACAGGTCCAGAGATATTAGGAAGGCCTAAGGTAGAAGAAGAGGAAACAGAGTTTGAAGGGATAGCTTTTGAAAGCAGAGAGCCTTTAAATAAGGTGTTGAACTGAGAATGATCCAGAATGGGTCTTCAGGTGCCTTCTTTCCTGGGAACCAGAAACATTCTGGAAAAAACCCTTCCCCTTTTGAGGAGCACAACTGCTTAGATGGTGCCTTGAAACAAAACTCGCTGGAAAAAAGGCAGCTGTTCCTGAGGAGGTTGGGGATTGCCCAAAAAAGAAGGAAGGGATGTCAGTACCATGTAATACCTGACGAATGATGAACAGAACCCAAGAATCCTGAGTGATCCTCACTTAATTGTGAAGAGACAGTGAAAGATGAAGAGATAGAGGAACTTGGCTTAGGAGGGAGGAAAGAAGCTGGACAAAACCTGGTTTGCTGGAAAAGGAGGTTTCTGAGCTGTAGGAGTCTGCATAGACTTAGCAGGAAAGAGCCCATCTAGAACCATCTTTACCTTTGGGAGGTGGATGAGACTGTGTCTGTACAAAGGCAGACTTGATAGGATAATTCCTCTGAAAATTGGGAACGGGAGAAACAAAAATGTTTCAGTTCCTGCATAGCCTTACCCTTCTCCAGAAGAGACTTAAAAAGCTCAGCTGCTGCAGAACCAAAAATATTTTTATTGTCAAGAGGAGCATCCATCAAATTGTCCTTAATATCATGAGGCAAAGGCTGAAGGTGAAGTCAGAAATAATGCCTTAACACAGAACCAAAGGCAGCAGCTCTAGAGGAGGCATCAGCTGCATCATAGCTACATTTAATGGACTGGAGAGCCACTTGAGAAGAGGACCCCAACAAAGACAAGGCCAAAGCTTTCCCTTCAGAATCTGGGAGGTCAGAAATAGTTTGAAAGGCCAGAGAGAAGGGCCAAAACACACCTGGTCATATGGTTCTGTTAATTCGCAGCCCAAAAGGCAAGAGTAGCAGCAGTGTATACCTTTTTGCCCAGTCTTTCCATGGTCCTACTGTCCTTGTCAGAGGGAGGCAGTTTAGAGGAAGGCAAAGGCTTGGAAGGATTATCAGAAGAAACAGAAATAACAGGGGTTAATACAGTGACACTTACATAGAAATTTACAGTAATCAGGCACCTTATAAAACCTATCAGTTTTTTTAGGAGCAGGGGGATGGGAATCAGGAGCTTGGCAAGCAGCTGAGAGTGTATCCAACAAAGCAGCAAGAACAGGAGGAACAGCAGAGGGCTTAGGAGACTCCATCTGGAGGAGTTCCTAATACCTCTTCTGAACATCAGAAACCTGGGTGCAGTCCCACTTAAAAAAATCCATCATACAAGAAATAGTATCCCTAAAGGAGATCTCCTCAAAAGGAGAGTCTGGAGTAACAGAGACTTCCTTCTCAGAACCATAATCCAAGGGAGAGAGAATCTGAGAGGAATAGGCCAAAGACTTTTCATAACAGTCTAATTCCACATCAGAAGAGGCCTGCTGTCTGGGTCTCTTAAGAGGAATAGGGGACCAAGGAGGGGGGCAGGAACTGTTACTCCTTGAGAGGGGCTTCAAAGCCATAAGAGCATTAAATAATTCCTGTATAAAATCCTCACTCTGAGGATACTTAGGAGCAGGGAAATATGCTTTGTCTTTTGCTGCTTCTTTAAAGGGACATCAGCGTTAAACATCTTAGGAGGTTTGGATGCCTGCTGACACTCAATCAATGTAGTGGGAATCTCCTGCCTAACAAGAATCTGCGGAACACCCCTTGGTCCCTCAGATATTATCAGCCTCTGTTCACCCTGAGCATCCAAAATGGACATCTGCAGAACCTCCGAGGATGTGTGAGAAGTTGGATCCATGCTGGCCTCTAAAGCAGTCATGGCAGAGGAATCCAGTGGACAAGCAGTGTGATCCTCCGGGCTTTCATCAGCCTAGAGAGAGATGTCCAGAGAAGGTGGAACAGCAGTAGAAACTATCCTAACTTTTTTGGCCTTCTTTTTAGCAGATGGCTAGCCCTCAGGTTGGGAAAATTCTGCCATTGTACCCTGCGTCAACAATTTAAGATGTTGGTTGTCCAAGTAGACAGATAAGGAGGTGAGATGACTACAGAGAGTTTTATGGACAATGCCTGACAAATAGGGCACGGCTTATGGTTGTGAGAAGCACCCAAGCAAAACAAACCCTGCTTGTATATAAGTTCATAGGTTGATACTAGGCTATCTGCCCTAGGGCATTTATAAGCCTTGCCAGAGTGTGTTTGGCTTTCGCCACCCTTTTAGATTAGTTGACTGTGCCTCTGTATAGTAGGTCACAGAAGATAGCCCTTTTAAGGTTAGTTTACTGTGCCTCTGTCTAGTAGGGACACAGAAGAGATCCCAGGGGTAAACCTATGATCTCCCATCCACTCATCAAGATTTCTCTTGAAGAGGGTCATTGAGGGGCTCTGCCTAACATGGATTGGGATTTTGTTCCAGAGTGAGGGGAGCCTCTGGGATATGAATCTGTCCCTCCAGCATGTCCTATTTATTTCTGTGCTGAGGTTTAAGTCTCTGGAGCATGTAGCTCTAAGGGATTTGGATTTCCTGAGGTGGAGCATGTCCATTAATTCTGGTTTGGACATGGCGTTATACGTCAGGCATAGATCGCCTCTGAGTAGGCGGTAAGCAACTGAGTAGAACTGGAGTTTCTTTAGCCTAACTGCATAGGGTATCTGTTTGAGTCCCTTGATCCTCTTGGTGAGGTACATTTGGGGTCTCTCCAGTTGCTGCAGGTGTCGGGTAAGGTACATCCCAAATGGGGCATTGTATTCAATTATGGGCCTGATGAGTGATGAGTATAGGGGCATAATGACCTCTCTTGATCTAGATGTGAACCCTTTCGTGATAAGGTGGGCTATATAGAAGGTCTTTCTAACCACTTTGGCAATGTGATTGTCAAAGGAGAGATTGCTATCTACTTGGGTCCCCAAATCCCTAATTACTTCTTCCGTAGTTAATGGATTACCACCTATGTGGTAATTTGTGGGCACTTTGCTTTTCCCAAAGGGGATGACTATGCACTTTTTGAGATTTAGCTTTAGGCCATGGCTCTGGCACCAGTTATCCGTCTTTGTGAGACCCTTTTGGAGGATGCTTGTGTCAGTCGGTGAGTCGATTATGGCATCCAGTTTGCAGTCATCTGCGAACTTGGTCAGCCATAGTCCTCCCGTGTTAGCCTGTACCTCAGAGAAATATATACCGAACAAGAGAGGTTCCAGGACTGAGCCTTGTGGGATGCCACTTGTAACTGGTTTAGAGTCTGACATGGCACCTAAAATTCTGACCATGTTTCATAGTTTAGTACTAGGCTATCTGCCCTAGGGCATTTATAAGCCTAGCCATAGTGTATGTGGCTTTCGCCACCCCATGTAATGGTACAAAAGTATAGATTTAGTTTACTATGCCTCTGTCTAGTAGTGACACAGAGATGACCGCCGGGGTAAACCTACGATCTCCCATCCACTCGTCAAGATTTCTCTTGAAGAGAGTCAGTGAGGGGCTCTGCCTAACATGAACTGGGATCCTGTTCCAGAGTGTGGGAAGCCTCTGAGTTATGAATCTGTCCCTCCAGCATGTCCTATTCATATTTGTGCTGAGGTTTAGATCTTTAGCTCTCATGGTTCTGATGGATTTGGATTTTTTGAGATGGAGCATGTCCATTAATTCCTGATTGGACATGGCCTTGTACGTCAGGCATAGATCACCTCTGAGTAGGCGGTATGCTACTGAACAGAGCTGGAGTTTCTTTAGTTTGGCAGCATATGACATATGTTGGAGACCCTTGATCCTCTTGGTGAGGTACTTTTGGGGTCTCTCCAGCTGCTGCAGGTGCCGGGTGAGGTACATACCAAATGGGGCATTGTACTCAATCATGAGCCTGATAAGGGAGGAGTATAGGGGTACAATGACCTCCTTTGATCTGGATGTGAATCCCTTCATGATAAAGTGGGCAAGGTAGAAGGTCTTTCTAACCACTTTGGCAACGTGGGTGTCGAATGAGAGGTCACTGTCAACTTGGGTCCCCAGGTCTCTGATTACTTTTTCCGTACTCAATGGGTTACTGCCTATGTGATAATTTGTGGGTACTTTGTTTTTCCCAAAGGGGATGACTATACATTTTTTGGCATTTAGTTTAGGGCCATGACTTCGGCACCAGTTGTCCGTCTCAGTAAGGCCTTTCTGTAGGATGCATGTGTCAGCTGGTGTATCGACTATGACGCCTAGTTTGCAGTCATCTGCGAACTTTGTCAGCCACAACCCTCCCGTGTTTGCTTTCACATCTGAGAAATAAATGCCGAACAATAGGGGTCCCAGAACAGAGCCCTGTGGGACACCACTTGTGACTGGCTTTGAGTCTGACATAGCTCCAGCAATTTTGACTTTATGGGTTCTGTCCTTTAGCCAGTTTGCAACCCATCTTGTGACATATGGGTTTACATTTAAGCTGTTGAGCTTGTCTATGATGCCTGAGTGGGGTATTGTGTCGAAGGCTTTAGCCAAGTCCAGGTAGGCTGTATGGACTGCTTTGCCCACATCATTGGCTGTAGTGACTGTTTCAAAAAAGTCAACCAGGTTCAAAAGTCAGAATCTGCCCTTTACAAAGCCGAACTGGGTAGGATCAAGTGTCTGTAAGTCCCCGATGTCTCTGTTTATGAGTTCCATAATGATTCTTTCCATAGCTTTGCAGACCAGGCTGGTTAAGCTTATGGGGGCGGTAGTTTCCAGGGTCTGTAGAGGAGCCTCCTTTGTGAAGTGGGACCACTGTTGCTGTACGCCAGTGTTCAGGTACATATCCTGTAGTAAGGCTAAGGTTAAACAGCATTTTTATGTGCTGGTTTAGCTCCTCTTGGAGATTACATAGCACACAACCCAGGATACCATCAGGTCCCATAGATGCTGTGTTTTTAGCTTTACTGAGAGTGGCTCTCACCTGGACATCTGAGATGACAGGGAGGTTACATTCAGCTGGGATAATTATTTCTTCTTTTGGGGGTGAGTTCTATCCCTGAGCCAGTTTGCAACCCATCTTGTGACATAGGGGTTGATATTTAAGCTGGTGAGCTTATTTATGATGCCCGAGTGGGGTATTGTGTCGAAGGCTTTTGTGAGGTCCAGGTAGGCTGTGTGGACTACCTTCCCTTCATCTATGGCCTTGGTGATTGTTTCAAAGAAGTCAACCAGGTTCAAGAGGCAAGATCTGCCCTTAACAAAGCCGAATTGGGTAGGATCCAGTGTTTGGAGGTTCCAATGTCTTGGTTTATGAGTTCCATGATGATACGCTCCATAGCTTTGCAGACCAGGCTAGTCAGGCATATAGGGCGATAGTTTCCAGGGTCTGTTGTGGCACTACCTTTGTGGAGTGGGTAACTGTTGCTGTACGCCATTCCTTGGGTACATATCCTGTAGTAAGGCTGAGATTGAACAGTGACTTTGTGAGAGTTCAGTTCTTCTTGGAGCTCATGTAAGACGCAGCCCGGGACACCATCAGGTCCCATTGATGCTGTGTTTTTTGCTTTGGAGAGGGCAGCTCTCACCTGTGCATCTGTGATGGTCATTATGTGGAATTTGTGTCCCACACTGGCATTTTCCCTTTCTGGATGACATGTAACCTTACAACCCAAAGTAAAGGACAAGATAAAAAAAAAAATAAACCCCAATGGGACAGTTATCTGAAACAGCTTGGCAACCAGCAGACGAAGGAGTGTTCAGACTGACAATCGAAGATGGCTTTCAGACTGACAGCAAAGAAGTTCTGAGGAAGTTACATCCATATATCACCTTTATGCACTACGCAGTGAACGGGGAGCATACAGGTGACATGCAGTGTCCCTGTAACAATCTAAGGTTTTGATATACCAGCCTGACGTTGGTTACACTTGGAAGGGGATCCCTAATGTAAGAAATACTGGAACAGTGATATGAAAAGACATCCTTTGAGACTCAATGGCTGGCAGGAGCAGGGACAGAAAGGATCTAGAAAAAGTGTATGTGTGTTTTTCTTTCCTTCATATTTAGAGTATAGGTTCATAGCTGGTTATTAAGCTGTTATCCCGAGACATTTTAAGCTTAGCTACGTGTACTCCAAATTTACCAAAATACTGCTGACGTGTCAGTTCACCAAGGAATTTTATAGTTGCAATATAGTCTTGTTAGGGACTTAAAGGAAAACTTCATCCTTAGAACTAAAACCTGTTTTTTTTTTCACTCTATCTTTGTTTCTTGACCTATTTTAACACCTCAAAATCACTTCAAGTGCTTTATTTGTAATTTTAGCCTGTTTTCCACAACATGGCTACCAAAGAGGCTTGAGTTATTAATGTGATCTTGTTCTTCATCAACCCTTTCTCTTTCCATAATACTTTGTATGATTCATGCCAGACATAAGGAAGTAACTTTGAATTCCCATGCCATTGACATACAATGGGATTTGGGACGGTCACCATTATTTTCTTTACCTTCTGTAAAAGGACTGCTTCTTTTCTGTTTCTAATCGCATTCATTTATGTTTGGCTCAGACCTAGTTTTACACTATACTTAGAAGTTATCCAGCTACAGCCAGAAAAGTAACTAAATTGCGGGCCTTTGTTCAGTGTTTTCTTTTGTAGTTCAAGAGGAATTGAAAGTCCCCTCCCCCACAGTATTGCAGAGGCATGCCTCTCAAGTGTACCTCATTATGAGGAACGTACCTCATTTGGGGTCTTAAAAAGTTCATGTTCCTCGAAGTTCCACATTGAAAGACTGTGTCACACATTCAGTGTTAATAATTTTTTTAAGTGAAAGCCATGGTAAATATAAATAAAGCATATTAATTCATTAAAAGATCTTCTTTATAAATAAAACCAGCATATTTTAATCATCCTGTGGCCTTCCTAGTAGAAGTTGTTAGTAAGCCATTAGTATGTGTTCCACATTTTGCCCATTTGTTCCACATTATGAGGGCTAGTATTCCTCATTTTGGAGATGGAAGGTTGAGAGCTATGTGCAGAGGTGCTAAAACTGTCACTGCACTGAGAGACCCTTGCAGAATCAATTTGTCTTAGACTGTCTTGTCTGAAGAAGTACAGGTACTATCCTGTACGAAAGCGCTTACTTTATTTGTGAATAAGTTATTCTTTTTGGAGTGTATCCAGGTCGTGTTCATACTTTTTTGTTATTTTACAAGTTTGTCTTGTGTTTTCATAGTATCCAGTTTGTGCTTCAGTATGGATACTGACCGTGGACTTGGTACTCCATCTTTATTTCCTGAGGAATCCATGGAGGTGAATACTACCCAAGATATTGGTGCCTTAACCTGCCTAATACATGCCTTGAATAAGAAGGTGGATGATTTGGTCAGTATGGTGGTTAACAACTCTAACAAATCAGCCACGTCTCCCAGTCTCAGGGAGGGTTGTTTGCCATCCCCTACAGCTGCTTCTATGCCTGGTCCCAGAACTTCCAATATCTCTAGGCACGAAGAGGAGAATTCCAACGTGCGACAACACTTGAATGCACCTACTACTCATGGGACTGCTAACCTGAATGGTTATGTTACTGATAATGTTTCTGCTTCACAATGCCCGCTTTCTTTGACTTTTAACACAACTGTAGCTTCTCATTCCAACTCTGATACTGTGGACAGTTTGTCTGGATGGTTGCAGCCTGTGCCCCATTTCAACTTTAACACTACCAACCCAGCTAACATTTCTGTCTCTAATACACCACCTGATATTAGCACCAACCTTAGGACTTTGGAGACATTCATTTAAATTGAAAAAACTACAACTGGAGGTATTATATTTCCGTGAATGCATTAGTACAGGTATTGTGACAAAAGGCTTAAGAACATGGTGCTGTCCTTCTAGTTAATTCCTGATTCTCCTTTTCATTTAGAGGTCATACAGTTATCCAGTCAGGAAGGCATCCAGTTGATGGAATGCTTTATTAAGAACTACAATGAACAGATTAAATCTTTAGAAGAGAGGATATGTGTTTTGGATGAAACTATTAAAAATAACAGTGATTTTCACAGGTATAAGTTTGATTATGATCGCATCTTTACTAGTATAGATACACAAATTCCATGCTATCAAGCTTAAAATGCTTAACAGGAATGAAAATGAATACAAGAGAAGTGCCTATCCCCATCCCCCTGAGTCTCAACAGTGGGGATTGACAGATCGTCCGTCCAATCAGATGCCTAGAATAAAAAGTGATGATGATGTCATACATTTTAACACCCCCCAAGGAAGGAGATGCTGCTTGACAGGCAGCTGAAGCACCCAGACATACTGAACAGATTCAAAATCAAAGAATAAACCATAATGGACAGAATTCTACAAATGGATTACATCGGAATAACAGAATTAATGATCAAAATTTTCAGGGGATCCAGAATTCTGCACAGGGGAATCCGAATTACAGAAACAACAGAAAATGGAACTGCAGGAACAAATGGCAGGTTCAGAGATAATTGACATCAGTTTATCTACTACTGGTGAGTCTATTTCTCTTTCTCCCAGGCATAATAGTAACTCTGTTCCTAATTTGGGGGTTTGAATCAGATTTTGTACACACTACCACTGACTGCATGAGGGACAGTAACTTACTTTACATAAGTGAGTCTGTTTCCCCCTCCCTTGGATGATAATCCTACTTTAATGTACCCTGAGGAGAGACAAATGAACATAATTCATAATACAATGGGTGACTTAAAAAGTTTTCAAGTTTTTTCCTTTCCCTGTGGACAGTAATTTAGCAGACATTGTTGCTAAAGGGATGACTTTTGTACCCTCCAGATGTTTAGATCTACCAAACAGCATTATTGACTTGAAACTTTTTGTCAGAAAGCTGAATTTAAAACTTCTTTTGGGCACACACAATGTTAATTGTAATAATGAATTTCATATGTATAGCACTTATAATCCTGTTAACTCCACTTTAGCAGCTTTTGAACAAATTTGTGAGTTTGATTTAGGGAATATTAAAATGTTTAGATCTTCCATGAACACAACTAACTGTTATAATTTGATGTTGATGAAAGAAACCTTATAACCAATTTAACTACAAGTGGTTTAAGAATCTCTCAACCACATAAGGGTGAAGGCATTGTGATTTTTGATTATGACTTCTATAAAATGAAAATGCAATGTATGTTAGAAACAGATAGTTATAAACTAGTATCTTTGAATGAGCTCAATGGGGCCTATAGGAAGATCAGAACATTCCTTAATGATATATTCATAGACTCACGTATTAACTTAGAGATGTTTAACTACCTCACAGTGCCAGCACCACAGATTCCAATCATATTTGGAACACCTAAGCTTCATAAAAATTTATATACTCCTCCCTTGCTCACTATTGTTAATGGACGTAATTGAATTACTTACCCCATGGTCAAATTCTTGGATAATTTTCTTAAGAAATTTTTAACAGACGAAATACAAGTCTGCAAGGACTCTTGGTCCTTTTTGGCTAACATCAATGGGTTGGATTATACTGAGGATTATAATTTTGTTACAGTGGATATCACAGACTTATACACGGTGATCCCTCATGAACTAGGTATTGATTGGATTAGCCAGCTGTTAGTCCAGAAAATGATCTGTACCTAATAGAAAAATTCTTAGATCTAATTCTCACAAATAATTTCTTTTTGCTTCAAAAATCTTATTATTTGCAGAGCAAGGGGGTCGCCATAGGGTCACCGTGTGGGGCCAGTTTCTCTAATTTGGTCATGGTGTATTGGGAAAAGGAATATATTTTCAAGAACAATCCTTTCCAGGAATATATTCATTATTACACACATTACCTTGAAGATATTTTTGTCATTTTCAAGGGCAATGCATCTATTTTCACAGAATTCATGTCTTTCATCAACACCACTACAGACTTTCTCAAATTTACTAGTGAGTTCCACAGGGAAACCATTTCCTCCTTGGATATCAGTTTGAGTAAAGATAATGTCAAACAATGTTACGTGGCCACTATCTTCAGAAAGGAAACCTATTCTAATTCCTTACTGCATTATACTAGCTCTCATCTTGACCACCAGAAGAAGTCAGTGGTCAAAGGACAGCTAGTTAGAGTGGCCAGATTGGTATCCAAGTATCATGACTTTTTAAGTGAATGCCAGTTCCTAAAGGAGATGTTTCTTAAGCGTAGTTACCCACAGCCCCCATTAGAGGACATCATAAAGGAGGTCACATCTAAGATAGCAACAGGGTTTTATAAAGCCATTTTAAATGATTCCTTACTTGTGAATGGGAATGACCATAGCTCTTTCAGTCTACATATTCGATTCACTATGCATTCCTCTGTCAATCCATTTATGGATTTTTCCATCACATTTGTGACTCCATTTAGTAATGAAGCATTCATTATTAAATGTATAATACACAAGAATTGGGACTTAATAGTAGCTGATACAAACTTAAGAGTTAGTTTACCAAGTAAACCTAGAATCATATTCAAGAGGGGTATTAATGTAAAAGCCATGTCGGAACAGAGGAGAATAGACAATCCTAGGATTAATGTAATGTTCAAATGTGAAAATTGTCCCTACTGTAAACATGTGAGCACAGGACTCTCTTTTGAAATCAGGAATATGAGATTTTCATACAAGGGTAGATACAATTGCAACACTCGTAGCATTATATACCTGGCCCAGTGCAAAATGTGTCCTGTCTTTTACAAAGGAAAATCTGACAGAAGACTAAGAGACAGAATGTACGAACACCGTTACGCTATCAGGAGTAAAAGGATAGAGAATGCGTTGGCTAAACACATTATCAATTCACCAGAACATGTTTTTGAATTCAGAGTTATTGATACAGTTGACACAAATATTAGAGGTGGTCCAACTTCTCTGAGATTGGAGAAATGTGAATTGTTATGGCAGCTAAGATGTGATGCATTTAGGCACCCAGGGATTAATGAAATGTGCTCCATAGCTTGCATACTTAAACAGAGGAGCCTTATAAAGTAAAGGCCTTCAGTTCCTTGGTATTTTTTTCATAAGTTTAGATTGGTTAAATTGTTCATTTTGTGCATTCATCACTGTTACTATTTTTACAAGGTATTTATATTTAAATAGATGAATTATGGTGCATAAGAATGGTTTTACATATTTATTCAGTTTTAAACAAGGCTTGGTACATATACATGTATCTTTATATCCATTCAGTCCCTTGTTTTGGTCACACATTTTTCAACACACTTTCGTCACCATAATAATAATAACAAATTAGGTAAACGATGGATAAAAATTAATAATAATTATTATCTAATTTATTTATATTCATTCATTTTTCAGTTTTACAAGTATTATTTAACATTTTTACCAGGTGTTAGTATGGCTACTTTTCCAATATACTTCTAATGTACACTTTTGAGGTATTTTGAAATGTATTTTTCAATGTATTTTCTAATGATTTTCTTATATTATTCCAAGCTAGGTCTTTTATTTAATGTAATTAATGTTTAATTGACCCTGTGATAGACCTCATTAGATTTACATTCTGGGAGAGTGTATATAAGGTCTTGCATTCGGTATCGTCTTGTCTTGTCTGAAGAAGTCAGGTACTATCCTGTACGAAAGCACTTACTTTATTTGTGAATAAGTTTCTTTTTGGAGTGTATCCAGGTCGAGTTCATACTTTTTTGTTATTTTCCAAGTTTGTCTTGTGTTTTCAAGGTTTATGTTTTCCTCATATTCTTGAATTATGTTAGTGTTTTTTAATCTGTGCTGCTTCATTAGTGAGGCTGTTGGCGTTACCTTGAATCTCCCCATATGTTTGGCATGTCCTCTTGCCTTTATATCCCTCTTAGGTTTTTTTTGAACATCAAGAGACAATTTGCAATTTGGAATGTACTCATATGAGATTCTAAAGGTCTCACTTATGCCCCAAGTCTGCCTTCTTTCTTCAAGGAACCACCTTTTAAGTTCTTAAAATATATATTTTTTTTCATTTCACTGGAGTGAGAGGTGAAGACAGTGGTAAGAGTGCCTTGTCTGTCTGTAAATGAACAGGGTTTTCCCATGTAATGATTGTTCTATAAATAGTTTGTACACAAATGGTGAATCATCTAACTCTTATTAATTTGTCACTCACTAATCTGTTTTGAAAAGGTGCATCATAGGCATTTCTGGTTAACAGTGCAATGGCCAGGACTTAACTGAGTACCAAATATGGCACCATGTTAATTTCCACGTCAACCTTTTTCACTTCAGAATCAAGCAGGATCCATGGTTCCCATCAAAAGTGGGACAGCTAGGCTAGAAATTGCCAGTGGTTATGTAGTATTTATCTGCAAAACTTATTTTTCTGTTAAGTTTGCAGCAAAATAATGGCATTTTCTTTAAAATATTTATATTTTGGAGTAAGCTAAACCATATTGTTATTTCAGAATATGTATTTTCTAGCTTATGTGTCTGTCACTGCACAATCTTTCAAATAGGTTCATAGGTAGGTACTAGGCTATCGGCCCAAGGGCCTACGTAAGCCTAGCCAACAAGGTTCCCTGGCTTACGCCACCCAAGAAAGTTATTTTCCTGTGCCACTGTCGAGCAGAGACACAGAAGTGATCCCCGGGGTGTATTTCTCATTTCCCATCCACTCATCAAGATTTTTCTTGAAGAGTGCTAATGAAGAACTTTGCTTGACATAGATGGGTAGCCTGTTCCAGAGTATGGGAAGTCTCTGGGATAGGAATCTATCCCTCCAGCATGTCCTGTTTATTGTGGTGACAAGGTTTAGGTCCCTAGAGCATGTAGCTCGGAGGGACTGGGATTTCTTTAGGTGCAGCATGTCCAACAGCTCTGGGTTTGACACAGATTTATATGTTAGGCAGAGATCACCTCAGAGTAGGCGATATGCTACGGAGTAAAGCTGGAGTTTTTTGAGACAGTCAGTGTAGGGCATTTGTTTGAGTTCAGTAATCCTATTTGTGAGGTACTTCTGTGGCCTTTCCAGCTGCTGCAGATGTCTTGTGAGGTACATTCCAAAAGGGGCATTGTACTCATGAGTCTAATGAGTGTCAAGTAGAGGGGAACGATGACCTCTTTTTTCCTGGATGAGAACTCTTTTATGATGAGATGTGCCATGTAGAAGGACTTCCTCACTACTGTGGCAATGTGACTATCAAAGGAGAGACTACTGTCTACCTGGGTCCCAAGGTCTCTTATCACGCATTCAGTGTTAAGTAGATTGCTGCCTATGTGGTAGTTCATGGGTACAGAGTTTTTACCAAAGGGGATGATACTGCACTTTTTGGCATTGAGCTTGAGGCCATGGCTCTGACACCAGGCACCTGTCTCAGAGAGGCCCATCTGTAGGATGTTCACATCATTTGGGGACTTGATTATGGCTCCTAGTTTGCAGTCATCTGCGAACTTCGTTAGTCAGAGGCCTTCTGTTTTAGCCTGTACTTCAGAGAAGTAGATACCAAACAGGAGCATTCCCAGGACGGAACCCTGTGGTACTGCACTTGTCACTGGTTTGAGGTCAGATTTGGAGTCTGCAACTTTTACAGTGTGGGTTCTGTCAGAGAGCCAGTTGGCAACCCATCTTGTGACGTAGGTATTTATGCCTAGTTTATTGAGTTTAGCTATAATTCCAAAATGGGGGATGGTGTCAAAAGCCTTGGCGAGCTCAAGATAGGCTGTGTTAACCACCTTACCCTCATCTACATCTTTGGTGACTGCCTCAAAGAAGTCAATCAGGTTCAGGAAGCATGATCTGCCTTTCACAAACCCGAACTGGGTAGGATCCAGAGTTTGCAGGTTACCAATGTCTTTGTTTATGAGTTCCATGATGATACGCTCCATGGCCTTGCAGACCAGGCTAGTCAGGCTAATAGGTCTATAGTTCCCGGGATCAGTGGTGGCTCCCCCTTTGTGGACTGGGATAACTGTTGCTGTGCGCCATTCAGTGGGCACAAAGCCTGATGCAAGGCTATTATTGAACATGGTGCTTAAGTGAGGAGCCAGTTCATTCTGAAGTTCATGTAAAACGCAACCTGGGATGTTGTCCGGTCCCATGGATGCTGTGTTTTTGGCTTTAGAGAGTGCAGCTTTCACCTGCGTAGTTGTGATTACAGGGACTCTGCATTCTTCCTGTATAGATATGGGCCCTTTAGGGGGTGGGGGGGGGGTAAAGTTAGCACTGAACCTATCTGCCAGGATGTTGGCAATATCAGTTGGTTCTGTAATTTTCGTGCCTTTTGTGCTGTAACTCAGAGCAGATCTGGGTGTTGCCATTGAGATTCTTGACATAGCTATAGAATGCTTTGTGGTTGTCCTTGGAATTAGTGGCGATTTTATTTTCGTAGCTAGCTTTGGAGGATCTTATAAGGGATCTCAGCTTCTTACTGAGGCTGACCAGGGAGCTCCTCCACTTATGGGATTTTACTCTCTTTTGCAACAGTTTCCTCCTTCTGTTGTACAGTTTGTTTATGGCAGGGGACGACCAGATTGGCTTCCTTTTTTTGGAGGATAGTGTCTTGGTTCTGTTTGGGATAGCACGATCCATGCACTCATGTAAGTGCTTATAGAGTGCATTTGTGTAGGATTCAGCAGTTGTAACTGTATCGTCCATCTGCATGGGTGTCATGAAGTTCACTACTTCTGTCTTAAGAAGCATGAAGTTGGCTTTGGAGAATTTTTACTGTGGTTTCCTTAATGGGGGGTGGGGGTGGGATGTGGATATCAAGGGTGATTAGCTTATGGTCGGATCAGACCAACGAGGAGTTGACTTCAGGTGTGGAACACCGGTCACTCATGTTGGTAATGACTAGGTCTAGGATATTGTTGCCCCTGGTGGGGGTGTGGATAAGTTGATCTAGGGCATTGGAGTTTATGAATTCCAGAAAGCGTTGCGCTAAGGAGTTGGTACATGAGTAGTTTTCCCAGTTAATAGTGGGGTAGTTGAAGTCGCCCATTATTAGAGTGTTTGGTTGAACCCTAATATTTTCCAGTACATCAAGAAAAGAGGAGTAGGAATCCTGGGGCATGGTGGGGGATCTGCACGTCAGGATGATAGGAAATGACACCAAGCTTTCAAGACACGTATGGTGCACATGAGGGGTCAAACAGGAATTGGTTTTAAAGTAACTCCTACAAGGATAACAGCTTTATACACCAACTCTGTCTTGTCAGACTGTTGTTTTATACTGTTTTCCAGAAGCATTGCTGCACATCAGGATGATAGGAAACAGAACAATTGTAAGCCAATTTAAAAATTTAAGAGAGATTTCTGATGTTTTGGATAGTATTTAAAGTTTTATTTATTTGTTTTTGCAGGATGGTAACAGACAAAGAAGAGAGAGGAAGAAGACGGTTTCATTCAGTAGTATGCCAGCCGAAAGGAAGATCAGCAGTGCCAGCGACTGTATCAATTCCATGGTCGAGGGCTCAGAGTTAAAGAAGGTCCGTTCAAACTCTAGAGTTTATAGTAGGTATTTTCTTTTGGATGCAGACATGCAGTCCCTGAGATGGGAGCCTTCAAAGAAGGATGCTGACAAAGCAAAGATTGACATTAGATCCATTAAAGAAGTGAGAACGGGAAAGAATACAGATATATTCCGTAGTAATGGAATTTATGACCAAATATCAGAAGACAGTGCATTTTCTGTAATATATGGTGAAAACTATGATTCGCTAGATTTAGTTGCAAACACTCCAGATGTAGCTAACATTTGGGTTACAGGATTACGATATTTGATTTCCTATGGAAAGCATACTCTTGATATGATTGAAAGTAGTCACAACAGCATGCGTAACTCATGGCTTTCGTGTCTGTTCTCTGAAACCGATACCAATAATGTTGGGTACATATCCACTGGAAAAGCTGTGCAGCTTATTCAGAATGTAAATCCAGGGACCAAAAATACTAAAATTGAGCTGAAGTTTAAAGAATTGCAAAGCGCAAAAGCAAAAGATAAAGTGGGAAATAATGTAACCAAAGAGGAGTTCGTTGAAGTTTTCCATGAGCTGTGCACAAGGCCAGAAATCTATTTTTTGTTGGTTCAATTTTCAAGCAATAAAGAGTTCTTGGACACCAAGGATCTCATGATGTTTTTAGAAGCAGAGCAAGGAATGGCACAAGTAACTGAAACAATGGGTCTTGATGTTATCCAGAAATATGAGCCTTCAAAGGAAGGACAGATCAATGGCTGGCTTTCTTTAGATGGATTTACACATTACCTCATGTCACCCGAGTGCCATATATTTGACCCGGAGCATAAAAAAGTTTGCCAAAACATGACACAGCCTCTGTCTCATTATTATGTCAATGCTTCTCACAATACTTACTTAATAGAGGACCAGTTCAGAGGTCCATCAGATATCAATGGTTATATTCGTGCTCTCAAAATGGGTTGTCGAAGTGTCGAATTAGATGTATGGGATGGTCCTGATAGTGAGCCTGTGATATACACAGGCCACACAATGACATCACAAATTGTCTTCCGCAGTGTTATTGACAGTATTAACAAGTATGCTTTTTTTGCTTCAGAGTTCCCTTTGATTCTCTGCTTAGAGAACCACTGCTCAGTAAAACAACAGAAGGTTATGGTTCAACATATGAAGAAGATTTTTGGAGATAAACTTCACACAACACCCCCAGAGACATTAGAAAATTATCTTCCTTCTCCAGAGTCACTGAGAGGGAAAATATTATTGAAGGCAAAGAAGCTCTCCCCTAATTTCAGTGGTGCAGAGGGAGATGTTACTGATGAAGATGAAGGGATAGAGATGTCGCAGAGGGTTGGAAATGATAACATATTACATCACCTCACTGTAGTCCCAAATAAAAGATTCCAGCTTTGCAGAGAACTTTCTGATTTGGTAAGCCTTTGCAAATCAGTCCAATTCAAAGATTTTGAGAGTGCATTTCAAAATCAAAAATACTGGGAAATCTGCTCTTTTAATGAGGTTATTGCTACTAAATATGCCAATGAAAATCCTGGGGATTTTGTAAATTATAACAAGCGATTTCTTGCAAGGATTTTTCCAAGTCCTATGAGAATAGACTCGAGTAATATGAATCCTCAGGACTTCTGGAAGTGTGGCTGTCAAATAGTTGCAATGAATTTTCAGACACCTGGTTTGATGATGGACCTTAATATTGGTTGGTTTCGACAAAACGGCAACTGTGGTTATGTCCTTCGACCTGCAATAATGAGAGAGCAGGTTTCTTTTTTCAGTGCAAATACAAAGGATTCTGTGCCAGGAGTTTCACCTCAACTACTTCACATTAAGATAATAAGTGGGCAGAACTTTCCCAAACCTAAAGGCTCAGGTGCCAAAGGTGATGTTGTAGATCCGTATGTATATGTAGAAATTCATGGAATACCAGTAGACTGTGCTGAACAAAGGACAAAAACTGTGAAACAAAATGGAGATAATCCGATTTTTGATGAAAGTTTTGAATTTCAAGTAAACCTCCCTGAGCTTGCTATGGTGCGTTTTGTGGTACTAGATGATGACTACATTGGGGATGAATTTATCGGACAATATACAATACCTTTTGAGTGCTTACAGCCAGGGTATCGACATGTTCCACTGCAGTCATTATCTGGAGAAGTATTACCGTATGCTACCTTGTTTGTACATGTGGCAATCACAAACAGAAGAGGTGGAGGCAAACCTCATAAACGTGGTCTTTCAGTCAGAAAAGCAAAGAAATCCAGAGAGTATCCTTCCATGAGAACATTATGGATTAAAGCTGTAGATGAAGTATTCAAAAATGCGTTGCAGCCTTTGCGAGAAGCTACAGATCTTAGAGAAGATACGCAGGTACTGTAGTTTTAATCTAACATTTAGTAGCATTTTAAAGTATTTAATATGCTATTAAGAAGTATTCATTTTGTGAAAAGTTGAAAAAACAAAAGCGAATATACTTATTTTTTACCTTATGATAAACTGAAGGCATTTCAAAGCCTCTCATTCAAGATAGTTTTGTTTCTTTCTGAGCTGTATCACGTAAAAGGAATCCTGCAATATACTTCAAATATTAGTAATCCTTGTATGCTACTTAAGTTGTCATAGAAATGATCACTGCATTTTAGTTCGTCAGATCAATATTGCTATCACTGTTATCTTTATTCAGTTTTTATTCATTTAACTTTCCCTAGAAGAAACCCATTCTTGTCACAGTTGTCCTAGCTAAAAGTCAAACTGTGAAATAGAAGTAATCACTTTTTTTAAAACAAGAGAGCAAGTATGTCACTGATTAAGAAAGGCCAACAATTAAAATGCAGTGGGCTGGAGGTTTAAAATATGATAGAATATAATTATGCTTTCCTTATTTTCCTGAAGACCTGTTGTGTGTTTGCATAATTGCTTCTTACCCTGTTCATTTTAGATCTGTGTAAAACTGAGTTAATGGTGACTGTCTTCTAGAGATGGACACTACTACTCTGATCACCTTTGTAACATGTAGCACATACTGTGCGTCTTGCATACCTTGTCATTCACAAAAATAAACATTCTAAGGAAAAGGGTTATAGACCACTAACAATGGCACTGCTTTTTGCTGAAAAGAGTATTTTTAACTATATTTGCACCATTTTCTGACATACTTACGACACAGCACGGTTTCTGAATGTATACATGTTTAGAAATGTGAAAGTACAGAAACCATTTTTAATGCAGATTCTGCAAAAGTATTCCTGAAGGTAGTAACAGTCTTTAGCATGAAAAGTGTAAATTATTAAAATATTCTTATGTGCAGTCACTATGTAGCTGGGTGGGTGGGGGGTGGGCAATGTTGCATCAGTTCATGGGATGTGCAGTGTTCTTTTCAACTTTAGTCAACCTCTTTTGCACATTGTTACCATTGTAATTAACAGGGATTATGGTAGAAATATGTTCAACCCCTTGTGTGCTGAGTTATCTTGGTACCAAGGACACTGGCCAGGACTGCAGACGTCAAGATGAATTGGCTTTCTGGTATCTTTTATTTTTGTTCATTTACTTGATCACAAATGAAAAAAATATTGATGTGGTTTGTCATGAGGGCCAGTATTTATGTCCAAGTACAAGAAGGCAAAATGCATTACTTTGGCCATTACTTCTTTCCGGTGATCATAGATATCATAATCAGAGGACTACACAGTCAGGAAGTAGCAATCTTTTGGGTGGGGAGGCAGTCCATTGTATAAAAGTGACTGCCCCCTGCTGTAATTTGATTATAGTCGAACAATAACTGGTCCATCTTAAAGTGGGCAGTATCAGTGTTCATGTCTGTAGTGTATAGGCTCATAAGTTCAGTTGTCAAGCTTACGACCTACTTTCCTTTAAGAAACTTCACTGGCACAACTCCTTATTGATATTTTGGCTTTTTCTTCTTCTATTTCTCTATCTCTTTCTTACACACACACACACACACACACACACACACACATATATACATACACATATATCTATATATATATCTATCTATCTATATCTATCTATATATATATATATATATATATATATATATCTATATCTATCTATCTATCTATATATATATATATATATATATATATATATATATGGTGATATTAAAGCCAGATGATATGCACCATCCTAGAAGGGACATTTTCTATGGGGACAGCATTTGTATGTGAAAGAGAGCCAAAATTAGTATTTGTGGTATTTTAAGGAGACCATGAAAACACACATCATGTTTTACCTCTCAAATTATAGCACAACATTTCTGTTACATATGCATTTAAATTAATTTTACAGCAAACATGCATATTTTTCTCATGAGACCAAATATATAATACATAAAATTATAAATATATTGTTTCTATGACATAATAATTAAAACACACTTTACTCCTGAAAGAAATATTTTAAGCACTTGAAACATTCACACAGGGGGAAACACGTAATTGTGAATTGACATGCAGACATTCGGCACTGCACAGCTTTTCCAGTAAAATTGCATGTGAAAGTACAACCTGAGTGCATTTTATAATTGAATATTTAGATTTCTAGTTGAAAAAGGTTTTTCTTGAAAATAGTTATTTCACAGCTATAACCCTGCATAGCCAATAGAATGTCAAGGCTTCCGAGATACATTATACATGTTTTCATCTGAGGTTGGCATCGGGCTTTTACTCAAGAGTAATGAACTTTGTGCATGTCTACAATATATCTATGTTGCTGTTACATCAGATGCACAACTCAAGTATATTTCTATAAAAAAGGAACTATGTTTTGTATGTGGAAAATGTTCACCAGTAAAACTCACTGCAGACATTGATGTAAAAATGAGCATCAGCACTAAGCTGTATGATTAAGTTGATGATGGTAGAACTAAGTCCATTTTATCATGGAGTTTAATTCCCTGAAAGATTTACTAAGCACTTTCAAAAAGTATTGCAATAATGCCTGTTATTCCTACACAATCTTTTGCTCTAGATGATTGCCACTGTTGAAGTGATAACTTGACCCCATATGCAGAAATGGGAAACCCCCGGGGGGCTTTGGATGGATGGTTTTCATAACTGCGTGACATTTTGGAACATAATCTACTTCCATGAAGGGTGGGTATATTTCTTTTGCTCAGGGCACAGAATGACACAGATATGAAGAATATCTCTGTACTGAGTTGTCATTACATTAGAATTAAAAAACACAAAAAAGAGATTGTTGTCGTTGAAGACATGCCATGACCATAACTCTATATATTGATGCAACAATGGAGTCAGATGCAGCATTGAGTTGTAGTTAAGTTTCGCTGGTTAAGTTCACAAGTAGTTTCTAGACGTGCAGTCCAGGAAACCATTAAAGAGCCTAACCCAATTTTCCCAACTGCTCCAGAGCACTGTCTGGTTAAGTAACGGCCTCAAGATCATACAGCTGGCAAGTACAGGCTTACAGAATTGTGCCCTAGACCACAGGAAGTGTCTGGTTAGTAGTTCACAGCTTAAATCCTCTGTGCTAACTGCCACACTCAAAGTAAATGCTTAATTGCTATTGTCTTCCCTGTGATTTTACATAAGCTGTTTAATTGATAGGTTCATAGGTAGTTACTAGGCATGCAGTTCAGGGGAACATTGAGGAATTAGCTTGCATTCCCAACTGCCCCCAAAGCACTGTCAAGGTAAGTGACTTGCTCAGTGTTGCACAATAGGCAAATAAGTCTGAGGGAATGAAATCTCTACCAAAGGAAATAGCTTATCAACTCATAGCCTTAGTCATCTACAGTAACTGCTAGAATGTCATTTTTATCTGCATTTTATATATGAGCATCAAGCATACATGCCTGAAAGATTTTAACACTCTCAACGGAGAGTGACACGGTGGCTTTTGTACACCAGTACTAAATGCATGATGTTATTGTCAACTGATAGTGAATGCATGTTGCATGGCATTATGTTTCTTTGGGGAATGAGTGTATGACTTTTATAGTGGAAAATGCAGCACATCTCCATAATGTCTCTATACTGAGCTTTCTTTACATAAAAAGTAGAGAAAATGTATATTATTTTGTAGGGAAAATGTATATTATTTCTCAAGGAAAGGGGGACATCTGGTCTCCAGAATCCTGCTATAACTAACCTTCCTTGTATTGGTTGAGACTTTATGTGAGGCCAGAGTTAGCATTTAGGTAAAATTTGGCATTGAGATCCATTTTAGTTACTCATGGTAATATGCCAGTCTCTGATGAACTTTGACCTCAGCGTCCAACTGTAATTAATTTCTTTAAAGTGTTAATTGGAACTTAGAGAGGGGAACAGGCATGTATCTTTTTTTAAATAGGTGCTGAATACAACATTTACAGGCATGTGTCAGTGATAGTCTGGCATGTTGCATTTTACTCTGTTTCCATTTAGGACGGGTATGTCATTTTTTTCAGAGCAGAGAGAGCAGCACATCCCTATATTTTTGTGTTAAATTGCAATTTAATTAAAAAAGGCTCCCTGGACTGATGGGACCAGTGCTGTAAGGTGAGTTATAGCACCAAAGTGCATTTAAATCTCTAGGGCCAGAATGACAGTCTTAAGTATATGTTGCATTTGTGTGTCCAAGTACAATTTCATAAAACATTTTTTGTCTGAGAAATCTCATAAAGGGACTGAAATATTGTCTTTTATATGTAGGTTGTATATGCAGGGGTTTACAGATGTTTGACACTGACAGCGTGGCATGTAGTATTTCTATTAGTCATAGAGATAAGACGTCTGCTTCGCATGGAGAGCCTTTCTGTTAGCCATAGGGATATGACTTCTGCCCAGCATGGGAAGAGTCCAAAATATACATTCTTTAAGTTATTATTACATCAGAATAAAAATATACATTTCTCCAGAAAAGGAAACTTTTTATCACTGGAAATGTATACATTAACCAAAACTCCATGCATTGATGATTACAGTACTGTAAGGTTGAACTTATCATTGAACTGGGTATAAGTACGTAAGGATAAAATGACTATCTTAATTGCATTTTGCACCAAAGTGTAAAGCATAATTACTGCTAGTTTTGCTAAAAATTCTCAAAGGTGGACTGACATATGGCCTTTTAAAAATAGGTACCCATTGCAGAATTCTATAGGCATTTGGTAATGCCATTTTGGCTTGTTGAGTTATACTTTTTCTGTTGGAGTGGGTATATAACGTCTCTTCAGGGTGAGTGATACAACACACATGTAGACTGTGTATTATCTAGAATATATCTACAGTGAGTTGTTGTTGTTACATCAGAATTGGATATTTTATATATTTCTCATGAACTGGGAAGTTTGGGTGACTGGCTTTGTGCTTCCCCTCTTTCACTCACCAAATTCATCTCATATACTCTGACAGCCATGGATTTAAAATGTGTAATGCTGTGACTGAACTGAAGGCATTGAGTGCAGATGCCTTTTTTCTGAGCACAAAGATCCCAGAACTATTTGCTATAATGCTGTAATGCATGGAGAACATCGTGCACTATTGTATTTACATATGTCGTCCATTAAGAGATGTGGTAGTTATGAATTACAGTTGGATGGTCAGTATAACAAGGCACACTATCCTCAAGATAAGGAACAGTAAAATAAAGGGATGGATAGTTACGTTTTTAAGGGAAGAAATTAATTGACAGAATTAGTAATAACCAGAGAAAGGAGGAACACTGTAAGTCACCCTGGAGACAAAAAGAAGGGGGGATACACCCTGAGTTAGCGTTATTCATTGAAAATGATAGGACAAATCCATATAATGGCAGAAGTGGCATGTGTATGGTTAGCCAGAGACCCAGATATACTGTATACTTGCTGAAACATATTTTCCTTGGAGGAATATGATTTTGTCCCTTTGCCTAAACTGGACATAATTGCAGTCAATTGGGGAAGGATAGGTCCTGAATGTGATGCTCACAAATGGGAGAAGAGTGAATTTTAAATTTGGAGGTGATTGGTCGCTTGGAGAAAGTGACGAATGTGACCACAGTATCACATGGTTCACTGTAAATGCTGCTTTAGACCTGCCTTTTATACAGTTTACTGTACTGAATGTCAGACATTTTTGTTAGTGTAAGCCCTGTTTCACTTGTAAGTTGGAAGGCGGTATTGCAGAACATGAATATAATTACTAAGGTAACACTATACTGAATAAATCAGATTTGCTATCAATCAGTAGGTAAATAAAATAATGTAAGGAAAATATTGTGTTCCACAAGGGAGTGGCAAAGAAGAGGAAGAAGATAAACATTCAGGAAATATAGGAAGCTCTCTGAATAGGGGAACTGAGAACTCTGTCAACTAAAGTAGAATTAAGCAATAAGAACAGAGTGGCAAGTATATGATATGTTAACTCAATGACACCTAGAGCATCTTTTGGTGTGTCTCCTCTTGGCAACCACAACTTTGTATTGTGTCACAAAATTATTTGGAGCAAATTGATTACCCATAGTCCCTTGTCACCTTTTTTTTTTTTTTGCATAAGTATATACCAAAGAGGAGAGAGCCCAGGACAGAGCCCTGTAGCATACCACTGGTGACATTGTTTTTCGGTCTAGAGCAAATAACCCTGACATTAATGGTATCGGTTCTGTCAGACAGCAAGTCATCAGTCCAGTGAACTATGTACGAGTTAATGTTGTGTTGGGAAAGTTTGTAAATAATTCCAGCATGGGGGATAGTGCCAAAGATATTGCCAAGTTTCAGGTGAACATTGTGGACTAGATTCCCATTTTCTATGGCCTCAGTAACACTTTCAATTAACTTAACTAGGTTAAGTAAGTATAGTGTGCCTTTTAAAAAGATGAACTGTCATGTATCTAGGGATATAAAGTAATCTATATCATTGCTTATTGAAGTCGCTGTAATATGTTTAATAGTCTTGCCAATAATACTAGTGAGACTAATATAGCCTGCAACCAGTGAAGAGACTTGGGTTGAAGAGTTGATGGAATGGCTTTGCTAGGTGAAATGTTTCTCTCCAGACATTGAGAATGTTGTTTGGACACATGAAAGTAGTGCTTCTAATTTTGGAAAGTCGCAAAAGGAATTTGCCCAAATTGATGACATGAGAGGGGTGGTGTTGAGAAGGAATGTGGAGGGGATAGAGGGAAAGTTTAATGGAGTGAAATCAGAAAAAACTTTGTAAGAATTTTGGTAATGTCCTTAGGGTCAGAGAAGGAGGTGCAATTAGAGATAAGTTCAGTGTAGACAGAATTGTTGGTCACTTCTACGCTTAATGATATAGCTGAATAAGGACTTATGGTTGCCTTTTCAATATTTGCAACCCTGGGTTCATAGATGGCCTTATTTTATAATGGTAAGTTTGAGAGACTTGCTTGCCAGTTATAAATCCTTTTTGTAATAATGAAGTGGACATCTTTTAGTAATGGCTGGGTGCTTTTTGTTTTTATTATAGAGTTTGTTGATGAGATATAGCTCCATTGTTGGGTTTAAGTTTGATTATGATGGATTTGTACTCATGCCTCAATGCATCTATTCAAGAGGGAGTAACATTTTGAGAGCATGAAGTCAACATTCAGATTATTAAACTGGAAAACATTGCTATTCTTTTTTAAATATCATTCACTGTTCACACAATATTTATATTTGTATGGCTTTTGTTTTTCACTTACAAAAATAAAAGGTCAGGAATGCAAAAATGCATACATACATACAAATATTTATAACATGGGCAATAGTACCCTTCTAGCCTGTCAGTATACCAAAACAATCATCCCAATAATGTGTCCAAGTTGGTCTTAAAATATCTAAACTAGTGCTTGCTTTAATATAGTTTGGTAGTATTTGCCAGGCATTGGCTACTCTCTCAGAGAACCAATTAGTACACTTCTCATTCCTGTATAATCTCCTATACAGGTTGTCTCATGATTCTCTGTTGCTATTTGATAACCCTAAGCATTCCCGGAGGTAGTTGTCACTAAAAACCCTATATTCTTAAAAAAAATGTTTCCTCTTAAATATCTACATGAAATGGTATACATGTTCAAATATTTTAACATTTGATAATTACTTAAATGTTCACATCCATGGGTGCCCTAGGTATATTTCCTCTTGCTTATGCTATCTCTCTTATAAAGTGGTCATAGTATTATTCCAGACTCTAGTTGGGTCTAATGTAATTTGCAAACTATGATTTTATCATTGCTGATTTCCTAGACTATTTAAATATTTTTACACAGTCTATAGTTTTATAACCTATCATTAACCAGTTGGTTGAAATGATCAGAAAAAGGTCAAAGCTTCGCCTATCCATATACCCAAGTCTTTAAATGAATCCACAATTTCAAATATTTGTGTACCATAGTAAATATTCACCCTTCAGTGTATGTAGCTCCCAAATTCCATGTGCTCAGTTTTTGATGTATTTATCAAAAACTGTCCAAATGTTCAGTTTTAGTCAAGTTATTTTTTGCAGGCATGCCCTGTCTGTAACAGATATAATCAGTTTACCAATTTTAAAGTTGTCTGCACACAGACAATAGAACACTTCAATTGAAAAAGATAGATTTGAAATATATAACCTAACAAAGTATGAGCCTACGGCAGAACCCTGTGGGACACCCTGACTGTAACCAAGAATTTCACCTGTCCATTTGCTTTATGATGCTTATCACGTCCTGTATGCAAGCCATGCAGTTACCCAGATTACAACAACTAGGTATAATTGTAATTTTAATAAACTATTGATCAGTGTTTTGTGTATGACCCTATAGAAGGCTGAATATACTTTTATATAAGTTATACCCAAACACAATTTTTCATGTTTAGCTGTTATGATATTATAGAATCTGAAGTTACATGTCGTTATGTATTGTTTCAAGTGTTAACCTTTCCAGTTCTGATAATAATTTATCCAAAATAACCTAACCTTCCTTTATTTTTCTACAACAAAAATGCAAACTGGTGGGTCTGTATTAAACAGGGATTGTTGTAGTCCCCTTTCTTTAAGGTTGTTTTTTAACAAGTGCTGCGTTTGAGAAATTTTTAGAATTGATGCACAGCTCAGCGATTTGCAGGTGTTTACTCCTACCACTGGTTGTATCTATTAAATGGTTTCCTGTTATACTCAGTATCTTTATATACATCTTCTTCATTTTTTTCCTGATCTTGTCTTTCGTTTAATTTGTCTGTCCAGTTGGTCTATTTCACTTTTCAAAGTTTTAGTCCAGTCTCATTTCCATTTTTTTATATTTTTATCTCTCATCTTAAGTATCTTGTTCTTATGGACAAATATCTTCCTGACCTTGTATGGCTTGATCATCATGATAAACATTTTTTCATTTCTTGGATTCAAATAATTTCCCTTTAAAAACTTGATGCATTCCTTCTGCTCTCTTTCATGGAATACATCACTCCAGTTAGTTTACATAGTGACTGTTTTGCCTCCATCTAATCTGTTATTCTGTTAATCTTTTGTGCATTGGTTTAGATCTCACTTTGGCACAATTGGCATGCAGTAGTTTAACCTTTGTAATCCCATGATCACTGCACATGAAAGGTGATAAAATCTGACATGAAGTAACAATTGTTTCCTTTGGAACACAAGCAGGTTGCAAGAGATGAGATATTTTACAGCTACTAAGGTGCAAATGCATTAATTCAATCCCATCTGTATGTTAGATGCATCATTTTGTCAAAGGTTGCAAATAAACAGACATTAAATATATTGTTGGTGTAAACCATGCAGGCGGCTTCACTCCCTTGACCCTTTACCTAATATAACCTTCTCTGAGGTCACACAGCCTTTTAAGATAGAGTTTTGACGAAAAGGGAATTCACACTTCCAGGTTTCATAGCAGACACTCTTAAGGGAAATAAAGCACATTAGCACCCCAGCACTACCAGGCTATAATTCATACCACACCTTTCGGCCTCTAAACCTGGACATAAGCATTAAAGGCGGTGGGGTCTCCATATTCATAAAGGATATGCACACCTCCAGACTACTAGCCCAACGTAATGCATCAGAGATACTTCAGCTACAACTAACATTGGGTAAAACTGCAATCCAGGGTGTAGCTTGCTATAGATTCCCCCAACATGTCCCAAGGCTCTCACTCCACATTCCTAAACACACTGGAAAATATTAGGGTACAACCCAATACCCTTATACTGGGAGACTTTAACTACCCCTTTATTAACTGGGGAAATTACTCATGTACCAACACACTTGCTCAAAGTTTTCTGAAATTCATTAATTCCAGTGCCCTGGACCAACTCATTCTTACCCCCACCAGGGGTAGAAACACCCTTGACCTGGTCATTACTAACATGGGCAACCATTGCTGTACACCAGTAATCAACTCCTCCCTGGTCAGATCTGACCACAAGCTAATCACCATGGATATCCACATCCCACCCTCACCTTCCCCCAAAGGAAACAACTGTAAAAAACTTCTCCAAAGCCAATTTTGGGTTTCTAAAAACAGAGGTGGCTAACTTCACGACACCCATGCAAATGGAAAATAGGTGCATGACTGGTGAATCATACACCAGTGCACTGTATGAGCAGATACACAAGTGCATGGAACGGGCCATACCAAACAGTACCAAGATGCTCTCCTCCAAAAAAAGTGCATGGAATGGGCCATACCAAACAGTACCAAGATGCTCTCCTCCAAAAAAGGAAGTCAATCTGGTGGTCCCCCACCATAAACAAACTCTACAACAGAAGGAAAAAAACTGTTGCAGAAAAGGGTGAATTCCCAAGACTGGAAAAACTCCCTTGTTAGCCCCAGCAAAAAACTGTGATCCATCATCAAATCCTGTAAAGCCTGTTATGAAAACAAAATTGCTCAGATTCTAAAGACAACCACAAGGCATTCTGTAGTTATGTCAAGAATCTCCATGGCAATACTCAGATCTGCACTGAGTTGCAGCACAATGGCAGTACATATACAGAACCAATTGATATTGCTAACATATTGGCCGACAGGTTCAGTGCAAACTTTACCCACCTTTCACCCCCTAAAGGGCCTATCACAATACCTGAGGAATGCCAAGTCCCTATTATCACAGCTACAGAGGTAAAAACTGCATTGCCCAAAGCCAAGAATACAGCTTCCATGGGCCCTAATAATATCCCTGGCTGTGTTCTATATGAATTACAAAGTGAACTGGCAGCACACATGAGTACCCTGTTCAATCACAGCCTCATTTCAGGCTTTGTTCCTACTGAATGGCACACTGCTACGGTCATCCCACTCCACAAAGGGGGAGTGACTACAGACCCTGGGAATTACTGCCCCATTTGTCTGACGAGTCTGATATGTAAGGCTATGGTGCGCATCATCATGAACCTTATAAATAAGGACATAGGGAATTTCTAAACTCTGGACCCCACACAGTTTGGGTTTGGAAAGGTAGATCATGCCTGCTCAACCTGATAGACTTCTTTGAGTCTGTCACCAGAGCTGTGGATGAGGTCAAGGTAGTTCACACAGCCTACCTAGATCTTGCCAAGGCCTTCAACACCATCCTTCACTCAGGAATCATAGATAGATTCACTAAACTAGGCATAAACCCCTATGTCATAAGATGGGTTGTCAACTGACTCACTGATAGAACCCACACTGTGAAAGTAGCTGACTCCAAATCTGACTACCGACCAGTTACAAGTGGTGTCCCACAGGGATCAGTCCTAGGTCCTCTTCTGTTTGGCATCTTCTTCTCTGAAGTTCAAGCTAACACAAAGGGACCCTGGCTGACAAAGTTCCCAGATGATTGCAAACTGGGAGCCATTATTTATTTGTCAACTGATGTAGACATTATACAAAAAGGCCTCACTGACACCAATGACTGGTGCCAGAAACATGGCCTTAAGCTCAATGCCAAAAAGTGCATTATCATTCTCTTTGGGGAAAATTTGGTGCTCATGAACTACCACATAGGTGTTAGTCCACTAAACACCAAAGGTGTGGTAAGACACCTGGGGACACAGGTTGATAGCAACCTTTCCTTTGATAACCACATTGCCACTATAGTCAGAAAGTCCTTCTATGTGGCACATCTCATTAGAAAAGGTTTCTCATCCAGGAAGAAAGAGGTCATAATCTCTCTCTACTCATCCCTCATTAGACCTATTATAGAATACACAACATCCCATTTAGTATGTACCTCACTAGACACCTACAACAACTGGAAAGGCCACAAAAATACCTCATTAAGAGGATCTTAGGCCTTAGATACATGTCCTATATGGACAGACTCAAACAACTCCAGCTATACTCTCTCTCTTACCGCCTACTTAGAGGCAATCTCTGCTTGACCTACAAAGCCATGTCTGACCCAGAGCTGCTAGATATGCTACACCTAAAGAAATCCCAATTCCTCTGTGCCACATGCTCCAGGGACCTAAACCTCATTACCACAATAAACAGAACATGTTGGAGGGACAGGTTCCTAAGCCAGAGACTTCCCATACTCTGGAACAAACTTCCCATTCACATCAAGCAGGTCCTCTTTAAGAGAAATCTTGACGAGTGGCTGGGCAATAGGAAGTTCACCCCGGGGTCACTTCAGTGGCCTTGCTTGACGGTGGCATTGGGAACTAACTTTGGGCGACATGATGCCAGGGAATCTTCTTGGGCTAGGCTTATATAGGCTCCAGGGCCATTAGCCTAGTACACACCTGTGAACCTATTATAGGTATGGATTGTAGGTATGGTGAGGAGTCAGGAAAATGTCCAAGGAGGATTGTACTAAACTGAGTAGAATCTGTCTGATATTCTGACATGGTTCTGCTGCTTTGTTTTTACAGAAAAAGTTCAATGAAAGGAAGCATCCAATCCAAACATCATGTTCTAGATGAGGTGGTTGATATGAACTCATTCGGATTAGAAATGGCCGCAAAAGAATATTTAAAACTGAAGGCAGTAGAGCAACACAAGAGTCACATTGAAATGCTAAAGTAGTTAAGAATCAAAATGGTGAAACTGTTTATAGACGTGTTTAACAGATTCATGTCACAGTAAGGAAATATAATAATTGCACGTCTTTTACTTTTTAAGCTCAGTAGTGGGAAAAATAAAATGCATTCATGTTTTATTGTGCAGAATTTTATTCTCATTTATGCTACTTCAGCCATAAAAACAGCTTTGTAGAGTAACACAGCAGCTCTAATATAGAGATTTTATATCTTTGTTTCTCTCTTCATTATCCAATTAGCTGATGTGTCAAGATACTTTTAACTCTATAATTTCATTATCCAATTAGCTGATGTGTCAAGATACTTTTAACTCTAATTTCACATGTGCAAAGTCTAATTTGTGTATAGTAACATAAAACATTATATTACTCCACATAAACATTTAATACAACAAACATTTCTATTTTATTTAAGAGTTCATTACATAAAGCTGTATTGTACTTAATTTAAGAGAAAACCTTTTAAAGAATTATTTGCTTAACACAACGTTGTTCCATCCTTAAAGGGTTCTGAAAGAAAGCTGTGACTAAAAGTTGTATAGGATCGGAATTATGGACTCCTTTGGTATTGCTATATGACTGTTTGTTAGTAAAAGTTGTCAGTCTGCTCTTTTTTCATCTAGTGATAAATATGAAGTTACAGGGGTGAGGATAGTAAAGATAAAAGTAGAATGGAAAGCCACACTGTTTTATAGATCTCTGAATCAAGTAAAGTGTGGGTCAAAAGTATATGATGAATCATGCAATAGATTTCATGATGGGTGTATTATAACAGGAGAATTGAACGTACCTAATATGGTTGGAAAGGATGTGCTGCAAATAATGGTGCTTTTAGCAAACTGCTAAGGACCAGTTTAAAACTGGTTTACACTCATAATACAAGAATCAGCAAGAGGGAATAATATTTCGGATGATGTATGGATAAAAGAGGAAGAAAATGTCTATAGAACAAAAAATGCACCCTGAACTTGGTGGCTCAGATATCGTATGTGTAGCTCATAGGAGACAACTAATATTAAAAGGGAAGGCTGTATAGATGAAAGTGAAATTAGGAAGGTGTTTTATTGAGCTGATTTTAAGATAATTTCGGAAGAGTTAAAGAAATGGAGATAGGAATAGTTAAAGTTATGAAAAATAATGTAGCCTTTTGGGAGATTTTGTATTAATTTTTTTTTTCATTGATAGATACATATGTATATACACATGTGAGGGATAATAGTGAAAATGTTAAGTCTAACTGTTTATGATGGAATAATAAACTAGACAAATTAAAAAAAAGAGAAATAATTATTTAAGAATTACTTGTGGAGAATTTTTAACATTGCACCAAGTTTAAGTATAAAATATTATAACAGAAAATGAAAGATATTCTATGAAAAGAAATATACAGAACTAAAAGAAAATATGAGCTTAGGATGACCAATTACACAACTAATAAAAAATGTTCAAACAAGCAGGGTAGGAGGTTGGCATAATCTTTAAGGTGTTTACTTTACAGACATAAGGTGTAGGGTTTGATTCTCCCATGAGGTAATTGGGCTAAGCTTAAAGTAGTCCACAAGAGCAGTTATCCTATGAACCTATAAGGAAGTACAAAGGTGAAAATGTTTCTAAAATTAGAATTATACCTAATGATGTATTGATTTCTTATCTAAAACAACTATGACATAATGATTTTTGAAAAAGCTTACAGAGGTGTCAAAACATTACCAGAAAACTGTAGAAAATCTTAAAATAAAAGCTTTGAATAACAGTCTAATAATAGATGGTAAGGTGTTTATTAGGATAATAAATGCTATCAGGTCTTAAGTCTTTATTTCAGATATCACTGTGTAGAGATTTTGCTCTGGCAACATGGAAAGAAGTGGTTGTTATTGCCATACTGAAAGGGGATAACTTGACGTCACTGGATAATTGTTGCCCTGTTGGTTTTACCTGTGTACTGTACACATGTTTTGAGAGGGCAGTGTTTAATAAGGTTACTGAATGAATGAGGCAATATCTCAATGTTTATCAACATGGCTTCAATATATGATAATATTGTCTCTCAAATATGGTAATTTTTTTATCAGCCAGATTGGGAAGCAGTGGATCAGAGGCTGCCAGTCTCTGTGGTGTACCTGGACTTAGTAACAGCATTCACCTCACTATCTCATGAGGGGGAGATTTTGAGAGCAATGTCAAAATATAATGTTAATGGATTTGTAATCAGATGGATAAGAAACTGGTTGGAAGGGAGAAGATGTAGCATTAAGATTTTGCATTCCTTTTCAGATAAGAAAGATGTTAATTGTGGGGTTCCCCAAGATTCAGTGCTTGGGCTAAAGTTGTTTGCAATGTTTATATCAGCCTTCCCTTACAGGATGGAGTCTGGGTCAGTAAGTTTGCAGGTGACAACAAACTGGCAGCTTTTGTTACTAACATAAATAATCAGGTAATATTACCGGGGTATTTGGGTAAAACTGAGATGTTGTCAAGGAGAAGCCGTATGGAGTGTAATGTCAAGAAATCTGTTCTCTTTTGAATTAAAAATCACACACACGCACACACACACTCACACACACACACACACACACACACACATATATATATATATATATATATATATATATATACAGTAGTTGGCACCCTGATTCCTACAGATGAACTAGTTAGGAGCCTTGGGCTTACTATCGGTAGGTTACCTGTGATTCGACGTCAGGCTAATGGCAACATAACTTTTCCTTATGACTAGCAATAAAGACATTCCTCATAGAATCTGGGGTAGGGATACTGAAGATTTATTGCCACTGTGTAAGGCAGTGGTGAGACCAAATATTGAATGCTAACAGCTTATTATTGTAATATTGGTCAGATCCTTAGGTTAGAAAATATTTGGTTTTACAAACCAAATCACAAGAATAAGGCACTCTAGCTTCCACAATAGGTTATAGAGGTTAGGTCTGTTTCCTGAAGGTTATAAAGCTGTAAGAGGGACCTTATTCTGATTTTCCCGTGTAGAAACAGTGATGTAATGGCATCAACAATGGGAGCTGTATTTAATACTCATTCCAGAAACACAAAATAATGGTGGCCTCGTTGATGTGCCTAAGATTTGTAAAGAAATGAGTAAAAATATCTTCCATGTAAGAGCAGGACTATTATGGAATGATACACCTTTAAGAGTAACAAGGTGGGCAGTTTGCAGTTATTCAAGAGGAATGTGGGTGATCTGATTGGAAAAGGGATCATAAACTAATAGGAGGCAAAGTCGTAGAAGGCCTCAAGTAATGCTTAAGAGTTGAATATTTAATGCATGGAAATGCTGATTGCATTAGACTTTTAGGCACTTGAGAAGAATGTAAAACTTAGAAGCACAGAGTTTTATCTAATAACAGAGATTACTGTTTATGCATTCTTTGCTATCTAATCTACAAAAGGGTCATAAGCAAACATCATGGTCATTACTGTCTCTCAAGTGCTTATGTTAATAATTTAACAAAAGGCAAGAAAAGTAGCCTTATTTTGCTCTTAAGGGAAGAATGTTAAAAATCGTGAAGAATTTTTTTTTGTCTATGTGGCTTTTCATACCTGCAGACCATAAACCTACCATCACAGACAACCATTCACAACCAGCTGAAGCAAGGCACCAGAGCCCATTCATTCCTTAGTCAGGTAAGAACCATCTGTGACAGGGCCATCGGTTAACTAGGCAGCCATGAAGGGGCCCTATCTCCACCTTTTTGGGATAGGCAGTCACATCACCTCGGGTGCTAACAATGCTCCATCACATGACTGGGCACATTCCTACACATGCTATGTCAGAACTATTGGCACCCTGTCATGGACAGCTTTGACCAAGTCTCTTCATGTATTAGAGGCAGTGCCTGTCAAGGACTGGCCTTTGTGTAGCCAATGAATGACATTACAAAACATAGAGGGAACCAATAAGCCTCATTCTTGGTGGACACACTAGCAAAAAAAAAAAAAAAAAAAAAAAAACAGTCTGGTTGTTGCAGTGCCTGAGCTATTACTCTGACTCATCTGAGGCACATTCAGGACTCCAACCTTGTGTTCCACAGAGCCTGTCAAGTGGGAATTTATTTTGTATTAACTACTAGGGTAATGTAATGTTGTGTCCTGTGGTATTTACTAGACCTTATATTTGTGAGACTTAGTATATTGCCACATTAGTTAATTGAATAAGTAATAGTTTAGTAAGCAAATAAATATCTATATCAGAACACATGATCCTAGAATGCTGTTTTTATGACCAACCCACCAAGTGTAACATAAGTCTCCACAAAGCATGCAGTGAGAATAAAAAGCTCTGTGAAATGTGAATATGTATGGCTTTATCATTTGCTAGTGTGATTATAAAATCGAACAGACTTCTTTGACTAGATAGCTAGCAAACTTTGGAGAGGTTGTGAGTATGGCCTGCCTTGGTTTGAGCAAGACATCTGGGATGGTGACACATAAAAGATCATTTTAATAATAGTACATATCTGGGTGTGTGCCAAGTTTTGTTTCACTGACAGCAGGCATGGGTGTTAACTCTGACTGCTCTGTCATGACCAAGCTAGATTCTACTCCTTGTGGCAAACTCATTACATTTTCATTTTTTTCAATTTTAACAACTCTTATTCCACCAAAAGATGTCTTTAAAAACATTTTGAATTCTGTTTCTTAAGTGGCTCTAGATAGTTTTAAAAATGAGCCCCATTTTGTAATCACGATATGGTAAGCATTCACAGTAGTAACTAATGCACATTTATTTTATTTTATTTTACCAAAAAAGAACAGCAAAAAATATACAGATTCTTAGAGTTACTGTTATTTATCTTAACTGCTACATTGGCACTAATTTCTACAGGATGATGTCAACATGTCCACCGTTAACATTAGGTTTAAACTCTTGAACAACACAGAGCATAAGATGTTTGCTGAGCTCTTATATTTGACATGACATGCAAGGACATTACAAAATTCTTGTTTGTAATATATACCTCTTAATGTAAGATGGAGATTTAAAAGCTTGTGTCTTACCAACACAAACTTTTTGAAAGGCATACAGCGTACAGAAATCATAGCTCTGCTTGAAGCGCATAATTACTTTCCCTGTACTGGGATAAACAAAATTAATGTAGTATAGTTATCTTATTTATATGATTCCACTGTGCCTTTTTTAACATTTTTTTTCACTGTAACTACATTGTTTAAAATGTCTCAACAGCTCATCACTAGCTTACATGCATTTATTATAATAAATTATATTTAGAAGGTGTTAAAAACAGAAATATTGCCTTCCTTGACTATCCACAAACTTGTAAGAAAGCAATGCATTTAAAAGCATATTATAGGTTCATAGATGGGTACTAGGCTATTGGCCCTAGGGCCTATATAAGCCTAGCCAAAAAGGTACCCTGGCTTTCTACACACAAGAAAATTATTTTCCTGTGCCCCTGTCGAGCAGAGCCACAGAGGTGATCCCTGGGGTGAAGTTCCCATCCAATCATCAAGATTTTTCTTGAAGAGTGCTAATGAGGAGCTTTGTTTGATATAGATAGGTAGTTTGTTCCAGAGTATGGGAAGTCTCTGGGACAGAAATCTATCCCTCCAGCATGTTCTGATGTTCATCGTGTTTCACTGTTGCAGTCATGACTGTAGGGTTCTCCCCTGCTGGCAGGCAGTCCTCGGTCGGCCAGAATCCCAAAGTCTGGGTCCGGCGTCGGCTGCTCAGACATGCTCCCTGACGTCAGAGCGCCAGGAGTACAAAGCTGACAGCCGACGCCATGTTCCCCAGTCTTTCTTGCCGTGCGGTGATAGCAGTTCGCATTTGCCGGTCGGCTGACTCCTGACAATTTTTTCTAAACAACTTCAGTCCGAAGACTTTATTCTCCTACTCAAAGCTAAGTACCCCATTGGGGAAACTTTTTTCTTGCTCCAGTCCGATGTCAGAAAAAGTTATTAATTGTATTTCTTGTGAGAAGCAAATACCTCATAAGGATTTTCATTCTTACTGTATTCCTTGCTTAGGCCATGACCACAACGTAGCTAGTTGTCGGTTTTGTGCTAGATTCAATCAACGCATTTATTGCGAAGGTACGATTTTGCATTTCATTACTTCGGTAGGCGTTTTAATTACAAAATGTCGTCTGATTCGGTTCCAGCTACCGGAGTTCACAAACGACGCAAGGATAAAGACAGGCCTCCGAGGTCCAAATCGGACGATATTGTAGAAGCAGAGCCAGCTTCAGGTTCGGCCGTCGTCATTGAGGCGCTTTTGCAGCCCCTGTTATCGGCCATTTCGGAACCGATGGCCGAAACGGACTCCCACAAGGAGCCAACTAGGCCTTTGAATATTTCTGTTGTAGGACCTTCAGACAACACTCCTTTGGATGGGTCCGGAGCCGCTGTGCAGGTACCGGCTTCCGAAGGGGTTTTCAGGCCTACTCATCTTCTAATAAAGACAAAGGCAAAGACTCCTTCCAAATCAAAGACTACAGCCCAGGCCTCTACTGATCCGGCACCCAAGTCTCAGAAACAATTACTTAAGATGGCGGAGGACTTACTTACTATGATTACGGGTTCACATCCCCCTCCAGATAAAAGGCCAAGGCAGGAAGTGTATTATGACTCCTCTGATCAGGCTTCTGTTTCTTCAGTTTCTTCTTCTCACCAGGAATATTCTTTCCCTCCTTATGAGGATTCTGATGCTGAGGAATCCATTCCTTCAGCTTCTCCCCCTGAGGATTTCTCTTTTGGGGAAACTTTACATGAAATGAGGGAACATTTTCACTGGGAAGGACAGGAGTACTCTGAATCTAAGAAAAGACTTAGGGATTTTCTTCTTCTTCCCCAACATAGACCCCTGGCTATCCCTCCTGTTTTAGATATTGTGGATGATGCTTTTTCGGAGGCTAACTTAACTCCAGACTCTTTTCCTCCAGCTCCTGTTAAGCCAGACAGATATTATAGGGTTCCTGATTCCCACCAGTTTTTATACAAGAATCCTACTGCTGATCCTGAAACCATTTCTCAGGGTCCTAAGGGGGTTAAGGCCGCTACTGCTAAAAACCCCATTCCCACTGAGAAGGATTCCAGATCTTTAGAAAGATGGGGCAAAAAAGTGTACACTTCTGCTACTTTATCTATTAGGGCTTTAAACTGTCAATTTCATATGCTGAAATACCAGCAATTTCTTCTGTCTGTTTTGAAACAAAAGCTAACTTCCATTTCCGCCTGTGCAGAGGATAAGGAATTACATGATTTAATGCATGCCACTGAACAAGTTGGAAAGCATTGTTTACACTGTGGATTTGATGCCTTGGAGGCTTCTTGTAGGGCTGCTGCCTCTGGTACAGTCATTAGAAGGTATGCTTGGTTAAAGGAACAAAACTTGCCAGATCAAGTAAAAGCTAAGTTATTGGATGCTCCTGTTGAGCATAATGTTTTGTTTGGACCTAAGGCTGAAGAGGTGATAAAGAAGATGGAGGACAAGGCAAAATCCATGCAAACAGTTAAAGATTTCTTGCAAGTACAGCCACCCAGATTTAGTAGGAATTGGCCTACAAAAACTTGGTCCTTTCCCAATTCAGACAGGCCTCAGAGGGGTAGATACAGACGCTCCCGAGAAAGGCCTCAAATGCAAGCCTCTTATAGACCAAGACAGTGGACTGCTTCCACCCCCAGGGGAGGAGAGGACAGGTTGCAAGCTCATAGAAAACAGGCTCAATGACTCCCTCTGTTGGGCTGCAGGAACTTCTTGCCTGGAAGCCCCTCTTGGAGGAAAACTTTCTCTTTTTCACCTAAATTGGACATATATAACCCAAGATAAGTGGGTTCTGGATGTGGTTTCAAGAGGTTACAAATTCCATTTTCATACCCTACCAAGACCAAGCGGATGGCCGGATCTTCCAAAACATCAATGGTTAGAGGCCTTAAACCAGGTGGAAACTCTCTTGGCTATGAAAGCCATAGAACTGGTTCCACTTTCAGAGATGGGACAAGGTTTTTACTCAAGGCTCTTTCTAGTCCCCAGAAAGCAAAATTCATGGAGACTCATTCTGGATCTGTCAGTCTTGAACACTTTTCTCGAAATACCAAAATTCAGGATGCTTACTCTACAGCAGCTACTTCCAATGCTGACCAAAAATGCATGGATGGTAACTCTGGATTTAAAGGAGGCATATTTACACATTCCCATCAGGCAGGAAACAGAAAATACCTCAGGTTCAAGGCCGGATCGAGGCACTATCAATTCTCTGCACTGCCCTTTGGATTGTCTACTGCGCCCAGGGTCTTCACCAAATGCCTGGCTCCAGTAGTAGCTTATTGCAGACTCAAGGGAATTCAAATTTACCCTTATCTGGACGACTGTCTTATTCAGGCAGACAGCAAGGATGTCTTACTCCAGCATCTAGAATTTGTTCATAATCTTCTCAAGTTCCTGGGATTCACTGTAAACATAAAAAAGTCAAATTTGATACCCTCACAACAGATAACCTTTCTGGGTGCTCTTCTAAGCACAACAACCCAGATGGCATTTCTGACATCTGAAAAACAGATGTCCTTCAAGAATGCAACTGCAGTCCTGACATATGGGTTGTCCTGCCTCAGGCAGCCCTTCGGTCGGCCGGATTCCAAAGTCTGGGTCCGGCGTCGGCTGATGTCGCCTCTTCCCCGACGTCAGAGCAGCTGGGGTATAAAAGCATCAGCCGACGCCATCTTCTTCAGTCTTTCTTGCCGCGTGGTGCCCGAAGCAGAAGCAGTTGGCAAGTGCCGGTCGGCCAGCTCCTGTGTTTTCAGATACCGAAGTCATCAAAAAGCTAAGTACCCCATTGGGGAACCTTTTCTTGCCTCAGCCGATGTCAGACAAAACTGAAAAAGTTAATAATTGTTTGTCTTGTGGTAAACAAATACCTCATAAGGACTTCCATTCTTACTGCCTTCCCTGCCTCGGCCCAGACCACGACGTCTCGGCCTGTGCTGCCTGTGCTTGCTTCAATAAGCGCACACTTAGGCGCCGGGCAGAATTTGCTGAAGACTTTTTTGGGGAAAATTACTCCTATATCATGCCGTCGGAACTTCCGACAGCACATGTTTCCAAAAAACGGAAGGACCGGGACCGACCTTCGCGGCCTGCGACTTCCACCGACACCACACCTAAGCCTACCGCGAGTGCATCGGTCTCTTCGGAGGCGGTAATTCAACTGCTCCAGGCCGACGACACCACTTTACCGCACACTTCGGTCCCGGTGGCTACCCCGGTGCCGGTTGTTGTTTTTCCTCCTGAAACCGAAGCCCAAGATTTGCCTGACACCATACCGTTGGACAAAGTTATTCCAGCACGTGGGGCAGCTAGGTCTCCTGTGTCTATGTCCATCAAGGCCTACACACGTGCTAAGGCTGCCAGCCAGGCTAAGTCTCACCCTCCTAAATCTTTTTCACAGGGTCCCACTTTGGATAAACAGATCATGACTTTAGCTGCAGATCTAATTTCTTTAATCAGGGGCTCTCAGGCTCATCCAGACAGAGGTTCTCAGCCGCCTTCAGACAAAAGGCCTAGGGTTGAGCAGACAGATACCCTTTCCTCAGATGAAGCCTCTGGTGAGTCAGGCCTTTCAGATTCCCAGGAAGAACCCTTCCCGGCCTACGAGGATTCTGATGCAGATGAATCCATTCCCTCTGCCTCTCCTCCTGAGGATATTTCTTTTGGGGAAATTCTCCACTCCATGAGAGATCATTTTCAGTGGCAGGGCCAGGATTTCTCCGACTCCAGGAAAAGGCTTCGGACCTTCCTTAAGTTACCCCAGCACAGGCCTTTAGTTATTTCCCCAGTGTTAGATGTATTGGATGATGTGTTCTCAGACTCTAGTACTTCTCCTGATTCTCTCCCTCCTGCTCCTGTCAAGCCAGACAGATATTACAGGGTTCCTGAAACTCATAAACATCTCTTTAAGGCCCACTCTGTTGATCTAGAAACTATTTCTCAGGGGCCCAAAGGAGTGGCCACTTCCACGGCCAAGAATCCTTTGCCCGCAGACAGGGAATCTAGGTCCCTGAAGAGGTGGGGTAAAAAAGTTTATACCTCTTCCACCCTTGCCATGAGGGCTCTTAACTGTCTTTTTCATATGTTTCAGTATCAGGATTTCCTGTTGGATGATTTGCAGAAAAAATTAGCCTCTCCTGAGCCTTTAGATAGAAAGGCTTTGCAGGATTTGGTTCATAATACTCAGCAGGTTAGCAATCATTTTCTTCATTGTGGTTATGATGCATTGGAAGCTTCATGTAGGGCAGCTATGACAGGGACCGTCATACGTAGACATGCTTGGTTGAAAGAACAGTCATTGCCAGATCATGTTAAAGTAAAGCTTCTAGGTGCACCTCTGGAAAAAGACAAGCTATTTGGTGCTAATGCACAGGGTGTGTTGAAATCAATTGAGGAAAAGGCTAAATCAGTGCAAACAGTCAAAGATTTCCTCCAAGTTCAGCCACCAAGGTTCAGCAGGAATTGGCCTTCGAAGAATTGGTCCTTTCCAGACACTGACAAGTTTCAAAGGGGAAAAAGCAGGCGTGCTCGAGGTAGAGGGCAATACCGAGGCTCCTACAGGGGCCGCCAATGGCAACCAACTAATCAGAGAAGTGGTGCAGGGACTCCTACTGCTCCACAGGGACAATCACAATGACTTGACTTTGACACCGCCGACCAAGGCTCAAAGAGAAGCACCTTTAGGCGGAAAGTTATCCTTATTTTCAAAAAATTGGCACGTTTTTACAAAGGACGGATGGATTTTGAACATAATAGACAAAGGTTACAGGTTCCACTTACATACCTTACCAACAAGACAAGGCATGCCAAACCTGCCACACAATCAAAGGGCAGAGGCACTCATACAAGTTTCAAAGCTGCTACAAATCAAAGCAATAGAAAAGGTTCCTCCTCAGGAACAAAGCCAGGGATTCTACTCAAGACTGTTCCTTGTTCCAAGAAAAGAAAAGCAATGGAGACCTATACTGGACTTGTCCGCTCTAAACACTTTTCTCATTGTGCCAAAATTCAAAATGCTGACGTTACAGCAACTTCTTCCCATGCTGGGCAAGGGTCTTGGCTGGTTACTCTGGACCTCAAGGAGGCATACCTGCATGTCCCAGTCAGACACAGCTGCAGAAGATACCTCAGATTTCTTGCAGGGTCAGAGCATTATCAATTTTCAGCATTGCCTTTTGGCTTATCTACTGCGCCCAGAGTATTCACGAAATGCCTGGCATCAGTAATTGCACATTGCAGACTTCAGGGGATACAAATATACCCTTATCTGGACGACTGCCTTATACAAGCGGACAGCAAGCAAGCCTTGATAAGAAACTTGGACTATGTCATTCACTTACTACAGGCTTTGGGATACACAGTCAACATTCAAAAATCAAGACTACTGCCATCCCAACAAATAATTTTTCTAGGAGCCAAACTGGACACAAACTCACAAATGGCTTTCCTCACAGAAGAAAAACAAGAACAATTACCAGATTACTTCAAAAGCCTAGCAAAGCTCACCCAGATGACTGCAAGGAAAATCCTGCAGGCCCTGGGTTTCATGGCATCTTGCATTCTTCTGATTCCACTGGCAAGACTACACATGAGAAAACTACAATGGTACCTAAAAAGTTTATGGTCTCAGCACAGCCACAACTTAGAAGCAATTATTCCACTCATTCCATGTCTACAAAAGGAATTTTTGTGGTGGGCACAAGCAAGCCAGCTAAACAAAGGCATGTCCTTCAGCAAACCTCAAGCAAGCCAAACCGTTACAACAGACGCCTCGGATCATGGATGGGGGGCGCACATGGAGGGCAGATGCATGCAAGGGCAATGGGCTCCCCGGGAAATGCATCTGCACATAAATCAAAAAGAGATGCTGGCAGGGATTCATGCAATCGAGGCCTTCGGAAAACTTCTTCAGCAAGGTCATCTGTTAATAAGGACAGACAACACCACTGCTATGTGGTACATAAACAAACAGGGAGGCACCCATTCTTACCCCCACTGCAGACTAACAATGACTCTTTGGGAAAAGTCCCTGAAACTGAACATACAGTTGCAATCCCAGTTTGTTCCAGGCAAGGACAATGTTCTGGCGGACAGTCTAAGCAGAAACATTATGGACCCGCACGAATGGATGTTGCATCCAGACATTTTTTCACAAATAACTCATGCATGGGGAAGGCCGGACATAGATCTCTTTGCCTCACACCACAATCATCATCTGAAAAAGTTCTGCTCAAGGACACACCATCCTCAAGCCTGGAGAATAGATGCTCTCTCCTTCAGCTGGAATTCTCTAACAATCTATGCATTCCCGCCTCTACCATTAATGACCAAGGTGTTACTGAAGATCAAAGCAGAACAACCGAAAGGCATTTTGATAGCTCCAGACTGGCCAAGACAGCACTGGTACCCATTACTAAGGAGCATAACTCGCACCAAGCCGTGGCCCCTGCCTCTATGGCCTCTGCTTATAACTCAGTGCAATTACAGAACTGTTCATCCAAACCTGCAAACATTGCAACTGACAGCTTGGAGGGTTCCATGACTTCTCCCCATATATCTCTCTCCAAAAAAGTTCAAGAGATCCTACTGGAAGCATGCAGGCCTTCCACCAGAAAAACTTATTTAGCCAAATGGAAGAGGTTCAACATCTGGAATGCCAACAAGGGTCAGAATGCATCAGTAATGAGCATCCACAGATTCTAGAATACTTGGCAGAAATGCTTCACAATGGCCTTTCATATTCTTCCATAAAAATACACGCTTCAGCAATTTCAGCAAAATACAACTGTGATCCACCTGTGTTTTCACATCCTTTGCTAAGACAGTTTCTAAGAGGGATAAAGAATATCAAACCTCCAAGAAAACCACCAGTGCCTGCATGGGACCTCAATTTTGTCTTGGAAAAATTAACTCTTCCTCCTTTTGAACCAGCAGCATCTTCAGAATTGCAATTTCTCTCCTGGAAAACAGTTTTCCTGTTGGAAATTACTTCAGCAAGAAGAGTCTCGGAGATACAGGCCCTCATGGCAGTACCTCCATTTCTCATTTTCCATCAGGACAGAGTCTCTTTAAGAACCAATCCTTCATTCATGCCAAAAGTGATATCCGGGGTTTCTCTAAATCAAGCAATTCACCTGCCTACTTTCTTTCCCAATCCTCAAAATAAAGGTGAAAAGCTTCTGCACACTTTGGACATACACAGACAATTGCGCTATTACTTGGATAGAACAAAGGCCAACAGAAAGTCTGACCAACTATTTGTAGCTTACGCTCCTGGAGTACAAGGAAAGGCAATTTCCAAACAAACAATTTCAAAATGGATTGGAAACTGCATCAGATTCTGCTACTCTTTCCATGGAAAAGGTGTGCCAGCCAATATCAGGCCACACTCCACCAGAGCTACAGCCACCTCCACAGCCTTTCTAAGAGGGGTGGCTACAAAGGACATTCTAGAAGCTGCTACATAGAGCTCCGTGCATACATTTTCCAAACATTACAACCTGCCTTTATATTCCAGATCCTGAGCAGGCTTTGCTTCTGCAGTCCTGCAGGGCATTTTAGCTACACCATCCTTATCTTAGATCCTACCACCCCCAGCTTGGATATGGTATTCAACCCATATGTCAGGACTGCAGTTGCATTCTTGAAGGACATAGTACAGTGTTGTACCTACCATAAATGTAGATGTCCGATAGATATGCAACTGCAGTCAGGTTTTCCCTCCCTCCTACCCCTCTGCAATTATCTTTTTTGGGTCCACTCCCCCTTTTTCAAATTAGCTGGGGATAGCTTTTATGGTGTATCTGTTTATTACTGTTGTGCATGTCTGGAATTTTATCCATTCTCTAAATTTAGCCTTCCTTGGAGGGCACCTGGCATCTGAGGCAAGAAACACTGAAGAAGATGGCGTCGGCTGATGCTTTTATACCCCAGCCGCTCTGACGTTGGGGAAGAGGCGACATCAGCCGACACCGGACCCAGACTTTGGAATCCGGCCGACCGAAGGGCTGCCTGAGGCAGGACAACCCATATGTCAGGACTGCAGTTGCATATCTATCGGACATCTACATTTATGGTAGGTACAAAACTGTACTTTACAACTGGCTTCAACTTTCAAAACCTTGGCAACTTTAACTCAGCTATCTGCAAGGAAATTCCTGCAGGCTTTGGGTTACATGGCCTCCTGCATCCTTCTCATACCATATGCAAGACTACATATGAGGAAACTACAGTGGTACCTAAAAAGTGTATGGTCTCAGCATTGCCACAGTTTAGACATACAGATCACCATCCTGCCTTGTCTTCAAAAGGAATTCCTTTGGTGGTCCAAGGCATGTACTCTAAACATAGGAAAACCTTTCAGTCTGCCTCCAGCCACTCAGATACTAACCACGGACGCTTCAGATTATGCATGGGGAGCCCATTTTCAGGGCAACTGTCTGCAGGGCCTTTGGACAAAGGATCAGAAGCACCTGCATATCAATTTAAAGGAAATGTTAGCCGTTCAGAACGCTCTTTGGGCTTTCAGGAATCTTCTACAGCCAGGACAGCTACTGATACGGACAGACAACACCACAGTTATGTGGTACATAAACAAGCAAGGGGGATCTCATTCCTATCCCCTTTGCAGACTAGCCATAGATCTTTAGAACACAGCTCTAGCTTGCAATCTGGACCTTCAAGCTCAGTTTCTACCAGGGAAGCAAAACTGCCTGGCAGACAGTCTGAGCAGAAACCTGTCGGACCCACACAAATGGATGCTGGACACCGAAATATTCAGGATGATTACAGCAGTCTGGGGATGTCCTCACATAGACCTCTTTGCATCCCACCTCAATCATCAACTACAGATTTTTTGCACCAGGACATTCCACGAACTAGCTTGGAAAGTGGATGCACTATCATTCAGTTGGAGAAACCTCTCGGCGTATGCCTTCCCGCCTCTACCTCTTCTTCCACGGGTGTTATTAAAGATCAAACAGGACAAGCCCAAGATGATAATTTTGCTGGCCCCAAATTGTCCTCGACAGTTTTGGTACCCAACACTGAAAAACCTTTGTCTGGAGCCTCCTTGGGTATTACCACAGACTCCGAACCTTCTCTCCCAACACCAGGGTCAGGTTCTGCACTCCCATGTCAAAACTCTCAGCCTGGCGGCCTGGTTAATCCAGGGTCTTTGATTCATTCTCTCCTACCCAAGCAGGTTATGGATGTCATTTTAGAAGCTAGACGTCCTAGCACTAGAAAATCTTATGCAGGAAAATGAAAAAGATTTTGCTCCTGGATGCAGGCTCAGGATTCAGATCCTCTTATTCCTAACATTCCTCTGATTTTACTTTACCTGACAGACCTCTTACATAAGGGTCTCTCTTTCTCTTCCATAAAGATCCATGCCTCTGCTATTTCTGCTCATTGTAATACAGACCCTCCAATCTTTTCCCATCAGCTCATGAGACAGTTTCTCAGAGGAGCTAAGAACTTAAGGGCCCCTAGATCTCCACCCATTCCTGCTTGGGATCTCAACTATGTTTTGGAAAAACTCACCTTACCTCCTTTTGAGCCTGCTGCCACATCTGACATCAAGTTTTTATCTTGGAAGACAGCCATCCTGTTAGCTCTTACCTCTGCCAGGAGAGTTTCGGAGTTGCAAGCTCTCATAGCTGTGGAACCTTATATTATTTTTCATCAAGACAGGGTGTCTTTAAGGACTAATCCTACTTTCATGCCTAAGGTGGTTTCCAAAGTGGCTTTAAATCAAACTATTCACTTGCCAACTTTTTCCCCACTCCTCAAAATAAAGGGGAA